>NC_092633.1:17664800-17964800 GCF_039555335.1 Amphiura filiformis | reverse complement strand
TATTTCTCTCTTGCTAGCATTATCTAAAGCTTGTGCCCCGTCAGTGATGGCATCTAATGATCTCTCCACCTGAAATAATATCAAATTCAAATAGTCATGAAAAGTATTGACATCAACAAATGGTGTCATAGTTATAAACCGATTTTATGACAGGTAATTGATTATAAGTGATAAAATGTCCATGCATAACTAGTACCAAACTTAGATTGGTACTAGTTTCAAAAAATATGAGCCAATTAAAAAAATAATAAATAAAAATAAATTTTGGATTTATAAAGCGCCTTACTCCAGATCTTAGAGGACTCAAAGCGCTGTAATTTCGCTGCAATGGTGAATCATCACAATCAGATCGCATCAACTAGGTTGCTGCCGAATGGCGCACACCTATCTGCATTTAGATTGTAGCAGCGACTACTTATCTGTGCAGCTCCCCAAATTCCATTGGGTGAAGGAAGTTTTTGATAACCAAACAACTAATCACCGATTTTTTGCGATACAGGAGGAAACCGGAGATCCCGGAGAAAACCTGCGAGAGCGAGCATGGAATCGGGATAAACCAAGTGCACATGAGTCCTTGGGCGCGCCGGGCTTGAACCTGGGACCTCAGTGGTGCAAAGTGAGAGAACTACCATTGCACTAACTCGCCCTCCCTATTAACAACATGAAATACTGTGATCTCTATCACCTCTTTTCCCACCCTTATAATACTCTATCGACTGCATATCAATATTTACATGGAAACCACATCACTGGTGAACTTTGACCTTTGTAGCCTTAGTAACAATTGAAGGTAAAGACAAAAAGAGGCATTGCAGTTAATACTATGTAGCTCTGGTTCTCTTACCTTGCTTGCTTCCACCTTTTCCATTTCCAGCATAAGCTCATTGGACAGCCTAGCTTCCTCTAAAGTGAGTTCCTCTTCCTTCTGCCGTTGACGTCTCCAGAAGCCACGCCTAGCAACAATCTCATCTTCAAGTAAAGCAGTCTGGAAAAAAGTAAAGGGGAAAATACTTACATTGTTAAATTTGTAGATGATAAAGTTTTTGTTTTAAAAGTAAAGCGGTAATATTTGTTGTATTTACCAAAAGTACCAAATAATATGGCAGACAATTTTCAGTTTTAAAGTCCAGTATGCGCCTATATTAAGATTGATGTTTGAGCTTGTTTTATCCATATATGAAATTGAAATGACATTATCATACAAGGTCAATCCGATAAGAATTTCACCTATGTCTAAGATGAAATCTTTTTAGTGCAACTAAAATTAGTCTTCAGCAAATAACAGTCAGTGATATCCAAATTATTAATGACACAAAAAAATGGATGCCATTTGATGTCATGCGATGTTATCGGACAGCGTTCCCATTCAATGCTTTATAACAGGCTTCTGATGCTATTTAATGCTTTCTGACATTATCAATGCTTTCTGACATTTCTACCTATGTATGATTCAATCATGCAATTCACTTACAGCTCCAAGAGGTGGTTTCTTCTTCTTCATGCCTCCAGATGATAAAGTGATGGGAATAATGATGCCAGTCTCTGGGTTTATTCTGACTCCTGTTACTGGGCTCAAATCACCAGTCACTGGATCAACAGCTTTACGACCAATCAATATTGGAACCAAACCTGGGAAACAGAAATCATGAAATTCAGTGGGTTATTGCATGAAAGTCACTGCACTGGCATTGTTGGACTCTACACCACATCTCTTAAAAATGGCAAAATCTGATTGTCTCGAGACAGCAGGAAAGCACAACAACGCAAAGAATAGACTCCGCATTGCCCCCACGATCATGAGGACCATTTAATACACATAAGCTTATTTATAATAATTTCACAATCTCATAGAAATTAAGACTATATTGAGATAATAACAGATTTCATATCAATTAAACAAATTATATACATTGAGATAATTAATTGCAGCAAGCATTTGGAATTATTTATTATCTTCATATACACTTCTAGTGCCCGTTTCTATTCATCGTTATGTATTCTTCTCCCGTGCATTATTTTCGCGAACTACCCTTCACAGCCCAAATTATATAAACCTGCACGCTGAACAATGCATTATCTAAAACCTGCACGCTAAACAATAGATTCTAGATAATACGTGCACGCTCAAATACTAGAAATACTACTTTCACATAACCATAAAGTAGAGTTAGGTGGCGCTTTAGACACAGAGATCACATAACTATATAATTGTCTGTTCGATATATATACCAACAAAAAAGTACAAATATACATTCTGTGGTGTTAAAATGGTATAGTTACAAACGGTGTTCTATAATAGTGTACAATTACCGAATAAGGTGCAACTCGCTAGACTTGAGTCCAGTCCTCGTTTACGGAGTTTAGGATTAGGGTTTAGGGTTGGGATAGGGCAGTCTTGTAATAAGACTAGTAGAGTTGCAAATATCATTGTCATAAATTATGATTAATGACCTCAAATAAATCAAACATCAAATGAGAATAATCGAGCTTCTATTAATTAAAAAGGGCCAAAAACAGGTGGATCATAATTATACAAGATGACACCATTGCAAAATATTCAGCATTTTACAAATGAAATACATGTAGGCCTATATCTAAAATAACATAGCCGGGCCCGGGAAACACACACTAGCGCATAATATCATGATCATGCTTTATAATATCATAGGCCTTCAAACACATGTGTTTGAAGGCCTATGATAATACTGAACAAATTGTTAAATCCCAATGTCGTGTGTTTTAATATAAGTAGTTCAAATTATAGAGCTATAAAGTCCAGTTGATATTCACCGTAGTACTAGTCTGACATCTAAATCGATCGTTTCCAACTGGTTCAGTGCTCTCTGTGTTCGAAACCACAATATTAAATGATCACAACATAAAGTCAAGTCAATTAAACCATGCGTGAATAAGTTACCTAAGTATGACGTATGGCTTAATCGATACCATTGATTACAGGGATTGATTTTCTTTACCAGTTAAATGCTACGTAGCTGGTCAATGTCCTGACGGTGTTTTTAAAATGTAAGATATTTTCCTAATATTAAAACTAATATAATGAATGCAGCAATTAATATTGCCTATTGTTTTAATAGGCCTACACTCAAAGTGTATGACGGATAATGTATTGCAGTAATGCATTCGTCAAGATAATTGCACTTGCCATGGAGTTATTGCATTTAGCTTCGAGCCTATCGGCTCTCAAGCTAAATGCAATAACTCCACGGCGCGTGCGATTATCTTGACGAATGCATTGCACTCAGTTCATTATCCTTATCATAAATCAATAAATACACAAATTATTGGGAAAATGTGTACAAGCCAACCATACAGGCTGGACAAACAAAAGTTGACTTCTGAATCACATTTAACCAAATTTCATCTTAAGCAAATCTTAAGCATATCTTAAACAGATACATCTTTGGATCAAACAGAGGATTGGATTGGAAAACAGCATTTTGAACCGCAATTAAATAATTAGAAATCTCCAAAAGAATAAACAATGCCAACACTAGCAAACGAACATTTTGTATTCAGCCAGATCCGGCATCAATGCTTAAACCATTTACTGATATATAATATATTATTAAATCCACTGGTATTTACAACCAAGTAAATAAAGATACTCCAAATAAGCAACAAAGCATTTATAACCCTGGTATAAAAACGCAGTAGAAAGGGAGGAAAGCATGACGGCAACCAATAGCCCACCATAAAACGCAGTAGAAAGTGGAGACAATCTACTGACAAGATTCTTCAGGTTTTGAAGAAACTCCACCACCCTCAATAAAAACGCAGTAGAAAGTGGAGACAATCTACTGACGAGATTCTTCAGGTTTTGAAGAAACTCCATACAAAGCTTCCAATAGCCCAATAAACCCATTCAATACCATAAAACGCAGTAGAAAGTGGAGACAATCTACTGACGAGATTCTTCAGGTTTTGAAGAAACTCCATACAAAGCAATCAATAGCCCAATAAAACCAACCAATACCATAAAACGCAGTAGAAAGTGGAGACAATATACTGACGAGATTCTTCAGGTTTGAAGAAACTACATACAAAGCTTTCAATAGCCCAATAAAACCATTCAATACCATAAAACGCAGTAGAAAGTGGAGACAATCTACTGACGAGATTCTTCAGGTTTTGAAGAAACTCCATACAAAGCATTCAATAGCCCAATAAAACCAATCAATACCATAAAACGCAGTAGAAAGTGGAGACAATCTACTGACGAGATTCTTCAGGTTTTGAAGAAACTCCACCACCCTCTATAAAAACGCAGTAGAAAGTGGAGACAATCTACTGACGAGATTCTTCAGGTTTTGAAGAAACTCCACCACCCTCTTTAAAAACGCAGTAGAAAGTGGAGACAATCTACTGACGAGATTCTTCAGGTTTTGAAGAAACTCCATACAAAGCATTCAATAGCCCAATAAAACCAATCAACACCATAAAACGCAGTAGAAAGTGGAGACAATCTACTGACGAGATTCTTCAGGTTTCGAAGAAACTCCACCACCCTCTATAAAACGCAGTAGAAAGTGGAGACAATCTACTGACGAGATTCTTCAGGTTTTGAAGAAACTCCACCACCCTCTATAAAAACGCAGTAGAAAGTGGAGACAATCTACTGACGAGATTCTTCAGGTTTTGAAGAAACTCCATACAAAGCATTCATTCCCCTTCTATAAAACGCAGTAGAAAGTGGAGACAATCTACTAATGATATTCTTCAAGATTTGAAGAAATTCCATACAAAGCCTCATTTTTAAGCATAAGCAGCATAATTGGACATACCATTTTATTGGAGTATCTTTAACCATATTTAGTTAACTGATTCACCCTTCCAGCTTTTGGGAGGGTGGGTGGGATTTTTTGGTCCATCAAGATCGAAGGAACAATTGCAAGTGCATCACTAGAAGAACTATGGACATAACAAAGGAATGAAAAAATAAGACGGGAGACCTGAATGGCTGCACACCACTAAAGTGACAGCTGACTGGACAGAAAAACTGAGCTTGTTGCTATAACAACATAACAACAACCCCTAAATTAAAACTGAATTGACCAGGAGACCAAAAAGTTTAAGTGTACTTGAGAATGCTCAAGTGGGAATAAGAGGATAAGCCTCTACACCTAGATGCACATGACAGCCTAATGTCCCCTGCTGCTGAGACAATCTAGTTTTTAAAAGGCTTTAAAAAATGGAATTGACTGTCATTGCCTAAGCTGTGCTATTGTATACAACCACGCCAAAGCTGCCTATTGTACCTATTTTGTCTGTTGCATAAATCTTCTGACCCACTGTATTTATTAGCAAGTATAATAATAAGATGCATATTTGCAATAAGTCATAATCACATATTTTCAGGTAAGTCACACTGGTAGATAAGCATCAGAACCAATTGTATGATGTTATTAATTTTTTAAGAATATGACATGCAGATGGTGCATAGATTAATCAATTACACTAAATGACATGTTCAATCAAATTACACATAGTTCTGCCATTAAAAAGGTCAGAGCTATCTTCAAATTCAAAAAGAGAGTGTTGAGAACAAAGGCAAGGTTAAAAAAAACTTAATCATCCACATACCATCTCCATCAGGATCTTCCATAGTGCCTCCAAGTGGCTTGAGGTTATCAGTCTCTGGGTCACGCTCAGCTCCTAGAATAGGCACCATCTGACCTGTACCACCTGGATCATCCATGTGTGTTCCAACCAGGATGGGTAAGAGTTGGCCTGTTCCAGAAAACTCGTACATTCCTGGGGATGAAAATATAAACCATACAAATGTTGTTCATGCATAGATATGATTGCGATAAATATCTCATTACACCGCCAAAATGCAATATTAGTAAACTGTATGTGTGATTTCTTTTTAACCATTATACTGTTACTTCAATGAACTTTTACTTAAATTGGCCAAAAGAGATAGAAAAGACCAGATGTGTGAGAGAAAGGAGAGAAAGAGAGAGGGAAAAATAAAACAGGGGGAGGGGAGAGACAGAGATAGACAAAGAGAGATCAGAGAAGAGAATAGGAGGTAAAGACAAAAAGGGGAGAGGGAGGGAGAAGAAAATAATGGGTATGGAGGAAAATGTGGATACAAAGGGTAAAGACAAGAGCAACATAAAGGGTATATATCATACTAGCAGTCCTAGTGTGTAATTGATACCAGCGTTCAGTCATGGCTAGCGACAGTGACAAAGTTGCCTTCAAGACAACTGCTTGCGATTGTCTTGAAGGCAAGGACTAATCAATCAGCAATATTGCTTTTCTGATAAAAGACAGATGTTAGCGATTGCTTAGTATGATATGGCTTGAAGGTTTACCTGGGCAGCCTCCACTTGCGGCAAGTACGGTTGCTCTGTGCAATCTTCTTTCCAAATCATGTGTTTCTTTGATAAGGTTGGTGCGGCAACGTTGCCTAGTCTTTGTAAGGTCCTTCACAGCATTCTCCAAGGCACTCTGTTCATGACGGCTATTGATGGCATCTGGGCCTAAAAGGGCAAAGGATATTTAAGTAACTTGCATTTAATATTTGAAATGCACAGCATCTACTGTCACATTTGATGCTTCAAAATTAAACAGCATCTTAGCTTAATCGACTACAAGGGATTCCCTGTATTTTGAAGAATTTTCATCATTATTCATTGCACATCAAAGAGAAAAGTAATCAGATAATAATCTGCTTGATATCTCTTACAAGCATGCACAAAAAAGATGATTTTATAAATAATTTTAAACATGATTTAAAATCGTGACTTTAAACATGATTCACCTGAGGAGACAGTTTATGTTAACATTGACAATGTCAATATTCTGGAAGTGTGACATATGGAAGTGATATATTATTTCTGGGTTCGTGCCTAAAAGCTGCTGACTTTTTTAATCATGAAAGCCACTGATTAAATTATCTTTTTAATTATTTCTATTTCGCCAACATTTTTAGAGCATTAGTCATGCCATACACTGGTCTACAGAACTTCCTTACCTGTAATAGTCTGCATAAACATTCTGACAGCCTCCATTGCACCAATCTCACTAGACATAACACCAGCATCCAATAGTGCTTGATATCCACCACTAGAGGGCACTGCATCATCTTCTGTGATTCTAGCGCCCCCTATGCGTACTGGTTTATTACCAAGAGGCTCAATGAACTGTTCACCCATGACGATGGGTAAGTAAGCATTATGTCCGTTGGAAGGCTGCATCATACCACCTACAGGAATCACATCACCTGAAAAATTGAAGACACAAAATCAACAGATTTGTTTTCCTTGTGTAACTTAATAAATCATAAATAACATGAGATTACACACAATAGCTTTCTGCCTTGCATAGAAAGTGAACTACTCATTACCCATGGCAACTTTCTTGGGTGAATTTAAAATGCTAATTATTTTGTTGCTTAATTGAAGAGTTTAGTTACAAAAGATGACAAACACCATTTTCAATCTATTTGTGTTAAGGCCCCCAACAGAGGGCACAGTGGCTCAGTGGTTACGGCCTTGGACTCATAATCTGAGAGCTTGCTTTCGGACGTGGGTGGGTTCGATTCCCGTCCCACCACCGTGTGTTGCGCCCTTGGGCAAGGCGCTTTGCCTCGCTTGCCTCACCCCACCCAGGTGCAATGGGAAGCTGTTAGGGGTAGTCACACTTGTTGTACTGATGGACCCTGCGCCACTTGTAGGCTGCAAACTGGTTCCGACATATTCTAATGACGGCGGAATAAATGTAAAGCACTTTGAGGCTGTTTACGGCATAAAGCGCTATATAAATATCTACATTTAACATCTACCCTGTAATGCTAGCTTTTAATTGACATCCTACTTTAAAAATCAAAGGTATATTTTTAAATCTATGTTCAAAATGATTGCACATTTTCTTGTCATATTCTTCTTATTTACCTATATCTTAAATCAAGAAAAATGGATATAATTATTGGTTTATGCATCTGAACACCGAGTCACCAAGAAAATAGCAGAAATTATTGTAATAGTTATCTTTGAATTGATATTTCTTAATCATCTGACAAACTGTTTGGTTGGTAAGAAACAAACAATCAAAATTGTACTAACCTCCCTCCTGATCAATAGCCACACTCAGAACTGGTACAGGTTGTTCACTGCTTGGATCAATCATCATGGATCCTATCTCTATGGCAACAGGTAGGCCTGTGACTGGATCTGTATGAGTACCAGCCACTGGATAGGCCACACCAGTCTGTGGATGAATAGTCACTGCTGAGATTGGACATTGAAGGCCGGTATCAGGATCTGACATTGGTGCACCTAGTTTGATGTCACCGGTGTGTTCAACTGAGGTCAGCTTGGTTTGTACTGGTAAGCCTGTGCTTGGGTCAGTTGGGAAGGGGGTGTATGGAATCAATGGGTCGTCTGAGCGAAGGGATTCACCTGTGATAAATATACAAAGTTGGTCAAGTATTATGATAAAATACAAGCAGAGACACATTTCTGACTTGTGATATAGAACAGAATATAACCTTGCACTGTGCAAATTTCATAATGAAAGTTATTCAAAAATTGATCTTCCTACCATCAAGTTTAAAAAGGCATGGGAATAAATTCCATTAAATAGGCTTAGTAGCTTTCATCAGTTTAAATTCACATGAATATTTAAATAAAAATACCAGGTCTGAATAGGCAATGCAGCAATCTGGGGTTGAAAACATAACAAAATATATGTAATTTTCATTATCATTAACAGTGGTAAATTAATGGAAGAAACACTTTGTTCTGAATGTCAGATGAGCATCGTGTACAAATCAAAATTTTGACAAAACTTGTTACAAATGTTACAATATGGCTTTAAATTAAAAAAACTCTCTTTAATATATCCTGCTTCAACCTACCAAAAGCTGAATCCACAGTAACCACTAGTCTGGATGTGACAGGGTCATAGGCCACATTGCCTTGTACTGGCAATACACAGCCTGTCTGTGTATGTACAAAGTAGTCAGGTGGAATGTCCATCACCATACCATTAGCAAGTACCATCTTTGCATCACTGTTTGGTACTATGAGACCAGTGTTGCTATTCTGATGAATCAATTCTAAACATACAATACTGCCATCTGGGGCTGAAGAAGAAAAATAAGAAAATGTCAGACAAGAAAAGATTTGATTTTGTACAATTGTTCATAGAATACTACTTCACAATATCTTTTATGTGAACAAGTATAATGAGTCCACTGTTAGTAAAACTGATTTAAATGTAGCAATTATTAGTTTTATCTTGAATTTCATTGTTTTAAGCAAAAAGTTCAACACAATTTTAAAGTCATCACATAATTCCAAAACTAAGTAAGTACAAGAACAAAATTTGACTTACCAAATAATTGTTCTCTAATAAGAGGCATGTTTGTTTCAGGATCTGCCAGTCTAGCCCCTGTAGCTTGACCCATTACACCCCATGCGCTGATACGTGTACATTCTGTTGTCACCTCATTGGACATACGTGCTAGGAGGGCGCCCACACGACGCACAATACTATGAGGGGAAAACAATCACATCAATGTTTAGTTCATTATAGTAGATACGTTATTTTACAGAAGTTGATATTTTCACTCAGTCATGACTGTCAAATATTATCTCAGACCCATTGCCTTGCTTGGAACCATTCTATATGCTTTGGTATGAGATCGTTTGGTGTTCCAAGGTGCATCACGGAATGTTATAGTTTATGTCAATGCCCCTTTACATTAAGATGTTTAATTACATAGCAACAATTACATCATCTTAAAGCTAGCAATCCTGACCATTTTAAATGGCCCTGATATTGTATTTATAAACATCCAAACTGTTGATTAACAACCAGTAGGGTTCATGGTTCTATTATTTTGATACTAGAAGTTTATCTACAAAAAACGATAGTACGAAAGATAAAAACAAAGCAAGCCAGGTGGTTCAAACTCACTGTTGGTGCATGCTGTCATCAAACTCATCTTCAAGTGACCTTTGACCTGAGGTGAGTCTCTCTGAATACTCATTAAGCAGTCGCATAGATTCCCGCAAGGCTGACATGAATGCTACTTGGTGTTCTTCTCTATACTTCTCATCATCTTCCATGAGCTCTAGTTGACGTTTAAGTACAGCCTCAAATCTTAATCCAAGCTCCTTACGTCTCTCCAATTCAAATTCCAACTGTACAAGTCAAAGATAATTGAAAAAAGACATATTTTTCATGAAAAAAACATTTGATAAACAGAAATCAATATTAAGGCCAGATATGACTGCAAAATGAAAGTTCTTGAATTTTGTTTTGTGCATATATGCATATTTACTACTAATAATCTGCTTTCTATGCAATGTTTCATCATTGTTGATCCTGCCGGCACCATTGACATCATCACCACCACTATTACCTGTTCCAGCTTAGATGACACCTCTGTCAATTTTAAAGAGGTATTAGAGTGGTTTGATGAGACAGGTGGTCTGTTCAATTCCTAGCTAATCAAGGTGGTATTGATTGTGTGATGTCACGAGAAGTGTCACCATAGCTGGAACGTATAACAACACTACTATTATTTTGAACTGTTAGTTTTATACAATTCAGCAAAAACAGTCTTCATGTGAATCATGCTGCATTAATCTTTAACTATTAAATGAAATACACATGTAACATACCTGTTCTTTGACCCTCTCATAGTTGGCTATGTCCTCTTCTGTTGCTAAGGCAAACTGACCTTTGAGATTGAGTTTGGCTACCCATAATCCTTTGAGGGATTGAGCATGATTGGCTAATTTCTGGAAGAGAGCCTTTGCCTAATAACAACACATGGATGAACAAAATGTTTGTCAGTGTTCAGTTATCTATAAATAATTAAGGTTAATGCGAAGAACCCGACAGACAGGCCTAATTCTCTTAAATACACCAATTACACAGATTATTATGAAAATCGTTCATAACCTTGAAGTAGAATAAAGTCCGCATTAAATAGGTACATCAGTTACATTTAAAAATAAATGGTATAGACAAAGACACCAAAAGTGATGACTTTGCCTATAAACATAATTTATTTATTTATTTATTTATTCGTTCTTTATTGAGGGTAATACTGCTTCAGTGACAAGCACTGCTTTTCAAGCAGGCCCTCATTGTATACATGTTATTGCAACAAAATATATTATGATACACAATATTTATAAAAAATAGCATATATAATATACTAGTATTACAAATAAGTATAATGGTATCATCAAATACAAGAAAATTATAAATACCATGATTCAAAATACAGAAATACAATAATTATATTTATACAAAAAATAAGCAAGCAAATGAACAAAATGTAATCATTTAGCTAGTCACAGTTGCATTTGATTTAACAGGTTTGTACACAGGTCATATAAAAGATAAAAAAAGAATAGGTACATCTTCAATTATAGTATTGCATTGTGCAAGTAAAAGCAAAATACAAAATAAATGACTTGTATTTGTTCCAGATTATTACTACACATATTATTTCCAACTTAGAGGGTAAAATGTGCATGTATACAGAATTTTTTTTTCATATTCACGCTGTACAAGAGAGCATAACGGTACTGACCTCCTCCTTCTGTCTGCCTAGTTCACCAGTCACATTTCTTGATTGTGTAGATAGATAATTATAGAAGTCTTCTGTACTGAATGCTTCCAGGTCTACTTGTTGATCATAATCCCAGAATTCATCCCTCTTCACTTCTTCTGATGCTAAATGGAAAAATATCGCAAATGTTTTTACAATTTCACTTGTTAACATATTAAGACTTGGTCAGCTTGATACATATTAATTACCATAATGAATACATGTTTTTAAACCTATTTTCAATAATGCATGTAAGGGTTAGACAAAAACATCAGTCCAAATCTTAGTCTTAATCATTGGTTTCTATGGGACAGCTAACTACAGGAAGTCGTGGGAGCTACATGTTGAAAAGTTGCCAATTTTTTTCTTTAACGTTGAATTCTTAGAGACTTAGAGAAGAGAAATTGTAAAAGGTTGCGAGAGAAATCTTCCAAAGTTGCCCAATTGGGCCACCAAATCACAGGTTTGGCAACCCTATATTTGGTGGAAAGCAGAAGCATTGATTTAAGAGTTACTCAAGTGTCACCCCACCTAATTAACATACATAGTTGGCCAAGGTCAAAATTTTTTTATCGTGTTGGTCGAAAGGGTTTCGGGTGTAGATTGTAAAAGTCCACTTTGCTCATTCATATGATACCCGTTGCCATGGTAACGACCCGGAATGTATTTTAGGCGATTTTAGCTCATTTCAGGCTCAAAATGCTGAAATTTGTCTAATAAAGAACGGACCATAGCTCCAATATTCGAGAAGGTAGAAGAAATTTTGATTATATCCTTACAATGGACCATCTTTCTACTTTCCAACAAAAAAATAAAATTATTCATGAGGTGTTCGTTTGTATCTTTTTTAGACCTGGCAACACTTATAGTTTTTCCATTTTGAAAAAGTGGCAATTTTGACCTATTTTTGAGGTGCAAAAAAACTATTGGCCATGACTCCCAGAATATTGTAATTGTGGTTGTGAACAAAGCAGACCATGCCCCATTCAAAATTGATATAAATGGCTTGGGGGATTATATCAGTAAAGCGGAGTGTTGCCAGAAAATAACACATTTATTGAAAAAGGCTAAATTTGACATAGAGTGTTTTCCCCCTGTATTTAGGTAATACTAAACATATTTTTTATGTTTGTGCATCATGTTATCTCACAATTGAATGTTTTTGATCAAGATATTAAATATTAAATGAATTCAATTCCTTTTTTGATATTTAAAGTGTTGCCAGTCTTCAAAAACAGCATTTTAATGTATTTTAGTCAAATTACTACATGTAGTTAGTAATTGGCACATATTTAAAAGTCTAAAACCAAATGATAAAAGTATAATCACTTGGACTATACGTCTAGATATTGATTTTGCAGCCTAGCAGGCCTTACGTCATTCAATAATAAGCTATGTCAACTGCAGTGTTGCCATAAAATAAGCAAATTTAGTACTTGGTCACATTTTTAAGTTGGTACCCCATTGGTGCACATTTGGAAATTTGGTTGTAATCACCTCTTGTTTGCACCTTTTGCACCCTCAAATGTAGTTCAAGAAAAGTATGCAAACCCATACATTTCTGGAAAGCTTATGCTTCAAAGATGGCCATTACATTAGCTAGCATTTGAATATACAGGGTGATCGATAGGTAATATAGGGAGTAACAAAATAATTCCACACAAAAAGTTGAATAGTAGGTATTATGCCAATCTCATCTAACTGAAATTCGTTTTTTTAAAGAAAGTACACAGTTTGCCCTTTCTAAAACTACAACATTTATGTTAATTAATTATCTGTATAATCACTATACAGGGTGTAAAAAAAAACCGAACATAATTTATTCGGAAACTATATGATAATATATAGTCCCATTGAAGTAGCTCAATATCCTAAGATTACTGACTAAAATCTCAGTTTTGATGCTGCATATACTTGTGCTGCATATATATTAGTCTGAAAACAGAATAATATCATATGCCATGAAACTACTAAAATGATTGCTTATCTTATTTTACAGGGTGTGCCAAATTTTACCGTAGTGAAATGCTATTATTGAGTGGCCAAATTCCCAGCAGAAATGTTGACAGTTAAAACTACCACTTGAAATGATGTTTTTGCATTGTTTATTGTATGCAATTCGATTCCACAGATTTCATGTGCATTACAAATGAATAGAACATTATAGGGTGTGTCCAAATTATTTTACTAACTAAATATAGCATGCATGTTAGGGCTGACATGTACAAAGCATGTCAATGTTCAAGTACACTTTTATAAATTCTAGGATAATTGTAAGAATTGCAGAGAATTTTTTTTCATTTTAAAATTACACCATTTTTATTCCATTTTTATGGTCCAATGTTCAAGCCAACACAATCAATTGGCAACTTGTCTTCCTCATTATTATATTAATTAATACAGAATTAGGAATTAACAGGAAGCTAGAAATTACTTTAAATAAATGATTTTGCAATAAAACTTTTAAGATACAACTTTTCTTTAATACATTGTAGCTAGTCCTGGTGCAAGTAGGC
Source organism: Amphiura filiformis (assembly GCF_039555335.1). Classification (NCBI taxonomy): domain Eukaryota; kingdom Metazoa; phylum Echinodermata; class Ophiuroidea; order Amphilepidida; family Amphiuridae; genus Amphiura; species Amphiura filiformis. The sequence continues at coordinate 17,950,682 of NC_092633.1, read as the reverse complement.
CTATTGGATTTCTTAAAAATGTCAAACATACGCTACATAGAAGAAATGCATTAACCGCATAGCTCCTTCCATTCTTCGACTAATTAGGAGTATTCAGTGACTGCTATAATTAATTAACGTCCCTGATTAATTGAAATGGTTGTGATTCTTTCGAAGAAATTAATATTTTTTCATTTAAGTTTTTTTTTAAATTCCTGTTATGCCTTAAAACATATTTTGCAAAGAAAAGAAAAAAAACTTGAAACACACACAGTCACCCATAGGAAATGTACATGTACATAGGAAATGTACATGCCTGCACATCATTAACCTTCACATCCGCCACATCCACCCTGACTAATTAGCTGCTGCAATTAATTGGACAAATAGGCTCTCATTTAAGCCCAAGTGTACATCCCTGCTATGCTGATAACATCTTTTATGAGGGGAACATTCAACACAAGTCACCGAAAATGTGACAAATCCGCCTTTTCTGGGTACCAACTTAAACAATATGACCACTTTCTTTCTACAGACTACATTGTCAGGCACTGATTTGTCTTCACATCTATTATGGTATTTCACAAAATTGTTGCTTGATATCCTTATAAATTTGGATCAATTCTAAACAAAGTGTTTTGTGTTATAATGTACTATATACACCAGTGTTAAAAGAAAAAGGCAAACTTCTGCATTGCAAACATTACAAATAATATGTTTTTTTATCACAAAATGTCAAAATGATTTCTGCCTTATTTCTCATAACAAGAGTTATTTTACAAGCTTCAAATTATCAATGATATCTGCTCAGTGGCATAGCTCAGAGGGCAAGGTGTGTGTGTGCCGGGGGGCTTCCCCAATTTTGGACAAGTTTGCACCTCCCCAAATATGCCCCCCCCCTCTGAACATGTCCCGCTTATGCCATGAAGATATCGGGCGATGACACTGTGTGCTGTGTTTCAACCAAATATACTCACATTATAATAATAAACATAAATATATAGAGAGCCAATAAAATACAGCATATTAAGCCGAATGATGCAAAACTCATTTTACAGTCGGCAGTGTTATCAAATCCACGCTTGGGCAACTTTTGATGCTTTCCTTTCCTTTGGACAAATCTTTGTTCAATAGTGGCATCAAAAATAAAACTATGTGGTTATGCACCGACTGAAACACAGGGTCAACATTTTGTTCTGTTTGCAGTAGCGTAGCTAGGGGTGGGGACAGGAAGAAGAGTGCCCCCCCCCCCCGACAAAAATGAAAGAGAAAAAGAAAAGAAAAGAAAAGAAAAGAAAAGAAAAGAAAAGAAAAGACACGGTTTTCCACCAAAATTCACCCTGATCATGAGCATGTTAAGGGGGTACTACACCCTGGCCAATTTTGTGCCTACATTTGCATTTTTCTCAAAAATGATAGCGCATTGGGGACAAGTAAGATATGTATATATTATAGGGGCAAGGACTATAACTACTGCACTGAAAATTCAGCAACTCAAGGCACGTAGTTAATTGATTTAGTGATCAAATATTGGTTTTCCCTCATTTTTGACTGTAACTCCACAACTAGTTTGTGTGCTGAAATAAAATTTCCAGTGCAGTAGTTGTAGTCATTGTCCCTATAATATACATGCCTTACTTGTCACCAATGCGCACTAATTTTTGAGAAAAAGTCACAAATAGGCGCAAAATTGGGCAGGGGTGTAATACCCCCTTAAATAACTCTTGTTAGGAGAAATAAGGCAGAAAAATTCATGTTATCGTCAGTTTGTAATGTTTGCAATACAGAATTGTGTCTTGTTTCTGTTAACACAGGTGTATATAGTACATCATAACATAATACACTTTGTTTAGAATTGAATTCTCAAATTCCCCAAAATCAGTACATAACAATGTAGTCTGTAGAAAGAAAGTACTACATTTGCTTACTTTATGGCAACACTGCAGTTGCAATCCCTAGCTTATTGCTGAATGATGTAAGGCCTGCTACATCAATATTCAGAAGTATAGTTCAAGTGATTATACATTTATCATTTGTTTTTAGACTTTTAAATATGTGCCAATTTCTAGTCATTTGACTAAAATACCTTAAAATGCCGTTTTTTGTATAATGGCAACACTTTAAATATCAAAATAGAAATTGAATTCGTTTAATATTTAATATCTAGATCAAAAACATTCAATTGTGAGATAACATGATGCACAAACATAAAAAATATGTAAAGTAATACCTAAATACAGGGGAAAAACACTCCAAGTCAAATTGAGCTCATGTGTTATTTTCTGGCAACACTCTGCTTTATTGATATAATCCCCCAAGCCATTTATATCAATTTTGAATGGGGCATGGTCTGCTTTCTTTACAACCACAATTACAATATTCTGGGAGTCATGGCCAATAGTGTTTTTGCACCTCAAAAATAGGTCAAAATTGCCACTTTTTCAAAATGGCAAAACTATAAGTGTTGCCAGGTCAAAAAAAGATACAAACGAGCACCTCATGAATAATTTTATTTTTTTATTGAAAAGTAGAAAGATGGTCCATTGTAAGGATATAATCAAATTTCTTCTATCTTCTCGAATATTGGAGCTATGTTCCGTTCTTTATTAGGCAAATTTCAGCATTTTCAGCCTGAAATGAGCTAAAATCGCCTAAAATACATTCCGGGTCGTTACCATGGCAACGGGTAACATATGAGCGACCAAAGTGGATTTTTACAATCTACACCCAAAGCCCTTTCGACCAACATGATAAAAAAATTTTGACCTTGGCCATCTATGTATGTTAATTAGGTGGGGTGACACTTAATACTTAGGCCTAGATTAAAGCTAGTACTCAATTAAAGCTTTGATGCCACTAGCTTCATTGTTAAGCTCAGTTGGTTAGCATGCAAGCTAGATACTCAAGGGTCCCAGGTTAAAACTAGATACTCGAGGGTCCCAGGTTCAAATCAGTCTTCTCTTCTTTGACTGAATTGAGGGAAAGTACAATCATGAAGCAATATTTCTTACATGGTAAACCTTGCAATTACTGAAAGAAAAAACGCCTTTTTTCTGGAAATAGTCTGCTTACAATTCAAATTTTCGTTTTTATGAAATTTTTAGTTTATTGACATGCTACCTTGTTAAACTAATAGGTGTAATGGTTGCTGTTAGCTGTAATTGATCAATCCATCAGTTGAGTAGTTGCAACAGATTTGTCTGTGTTTTTATCCACCTGTTTTAGTATGTGTTACAATTGGTCTTCCATGATTTTCTGCAGCATTTAAACTAGTACTATTGATAGTTGCAACTTACTTTCTACAATCAATCCTGGCTGTGGACCAGTCACAATAGGTTCAGCTTCACGGCCTTCCAAATTGCGGTTGTATTTCTTGGTGTGATGAACGGCTGAACCTTTAGATGCATAGTCATCAAAGTCATAAGCCTTAGTATCAGATCTGTACTTGGGTCGGTTGAACATGTCTTTATCCCAGCCATATTTGCGGAACAGAATCTGTACCAAAAAAGGATCAAGAATGAGTATCCTTATCCATGCTTGTTAGGCATGTTGACTCCTCTCGGTGTAAAATGTCTGCCCATAAACTATTTAACTTGTCAGATAAAAATAGGGCATATTGAGCCCAATTTATACTAAAATTGTAAAATATTTTTCAAAAACTTGATTTGTTGTTATTTAATCTGTAGCTAAAGTCACAAAACAAAAGGTTGAAATTAATGTTTTTCTGCTCTGGCTCCATAGTGTTTCAGAAACTGTGAAACTGCAGCATTAATTTTGAGTTGCAGATCACTAGTTTGAGTCTTATTGGGCTACCAAATTGTAGTTTCAGCAGTCTTGCTAATAACTTACCAATACAACAATCAATAAGATGGTCAAGATGAGAACGCAGGCAAGCACCAAGCTAATAGTCAGCCAATCAGGAGCCAATAAAATGGACTGTTCCACTGCAATACCATTCTGTACAATATATCTTGGTGTTGAGGGGAAGAATGGACCATCCTCAGAACACTGTGCATTCTGAGCCATTACACGGATATACTGGAAAATAAACACATTTGAGATGACATTTTTAGTATTATTCTTCTGCTGGTTACCGTTTAAAAGAATTAATGGTAGTGTATCTGAAACTTGATTATTTTTAAACCATGTCTGTTAAAATAGCAGTCAAGCAGTCAAGATAGCTCAATTTAGAAGGCGTTAGACTGGTGTTTGATGATGCAAGTTCCAGGCCCGGCGCAGTCTCTGTTTGTTCTCATGAAGAATTGAGCTAACTTGAAATTTCCCTGGGCAAGTTTGTCTAGGTTATGCATACAAGAACTTGGCAAGCTGATCCTGGCTGTGATGGTTTATTGTGGTATGTATAGGGTGTGTGCTTCTTAGCTGCAAGTCCCTGATTGTTGCTAAATGGTTTATATGGTGTGTCTTGAGCCACAGTGGTCAGCAAATTCCTGCAAAGTGTGCTGAGGCTTGTGAAGTTTATGCCTGTGTGTAGCACAATATAAATCATGGTGCTTTTGGGAAAATAGCATGTTCCAAGTTAAAAAAGTTTTAATTCCTGAGTTAGTACACTTGTCATATGACCTATGTATTGAGGCATGCACAGTGGCATTAAGTATGCTCTATGTTTCAATTCAGGTGAAAAGTATTTCAGGGAGTGACAAAACTGGCAATAACATACCATTTTCTTTTCTCGATCACTGCTGAGTGAAAAGACATAGACACCAGGTTCAGTAAACCTATAGGTGAAAAGCGTTGTCTCGGTTCCCACTTGTGATTGTAACTCCTCTAACTCACGGAATCCACCATAGTCAAATTGCTCATTGGTATTGTACAAGTTCTCTCTGCAAATATACAAGTGAATATGTCAATAGTTATATAAATATAATGAACAAATTAATATGTGACATGATCAAGGGGAATGAGTCACATGTCGACCCTGGTCAAAAATGAGGTTTACCTATGTTTCTAAAGAGGACAATTAGAGCTTTCAGAAACTGAAAACCCCATGTTGATAGGACTTTTCTTTGCAAAGTTACATCAATTTATCAATAACTGAAAACAATATAAAACAAAATAATTTTATCACTTTCTTTGCCAATATCTCAAAATCAATATTAGCGACATCCGACTCATTTCCCTTGATCGTGTCACATATGCTTCACCCTATGACAACGTGAGACACAATTAATATATGTGAGGGCTGGAAATCAAAAAATTCTTTTAGAAATGAATAGGAGGTAGAAGTATAATGCTGAATACTTCCAAAACGTTCTGTTATTTTTTTTGTCATATTCTTTATAGCCAATGCAAGCATCAATGTAGAAAGGCATATCCCTCTAGTTTAAGTGCACAAGTTGAATAAGCACCCACTTTTAACTTTCTAACTATTTTGAAAATACAAATTTTTAATACACATCATGTTGTATACTTTATAACAGGAAATTTTCTTAATCCTTTTATTTTCACCATTAATTTAAGAACTGCAAATTTAAAAGCTACAGAAATATTTTTGACCTAAAAATTTTTTGAAACCACAAATAAAACAAAATCAAAAACTGTTCAAAAGTGCAATATTCACATTGTCTACACAGGACACAAGGCATAAATCAACTTACCTATAATACACAGGGTAGTTATCATTATCTACCCTAAACATGATGGTCTCTCCATATTTCAGACAGATAGATGGATTGACTATACCACCCAAGTTGGATGTATCGGTGGTAAGCAGACGACGCCCTGTAGCCCGACTAGTCTCATTGACATTTTCCCATAGCAGACGACGTCGGACAGGTGCACTAGTGGTTGTTGGGCTGGTAAGCAAGGAGCTGATATTCAGTTCACCTTTGGCATTTTCAGCAAGGAGACTAACAAGTGTGTCTCCATCAGGGTCATAAACACCAGTGATACCAGTTGCTGTAAGTAAAATCATAGTAATTATGGTAACTTGCAAAGAGATGATATATAATAACAGGATAAAGCTTTTCTAGATGTTAGAAAGTTCATTGAATTCAAACGTAATCAATGAAGACGATAAAAACACAGTCTCAATCTAAGACATGAATGAACTCCATAGCAGACTGCATAACTTTGGTTAAATATTTAGAAGTGAAATTTGATTTGGAAAATGCAATTTGAATCTAATAATGTGCCCATTTGTAGCTAAGACAGACACTGCTTTTCACCTTTACACAGATCCGCCATCTTGCTACCAAAACGAGGTCCTCCCTGCAAATGCATGCTCAAAAAGTGCATTTTTGTTTCCCACGTTTTTTCTAGCAACCCACCAAAAGGCTTTTGCAAAGCATACATGCTAATTAAAGCATGCGTTTGACAGGCGCACACACACACAATACGCACTTTACGTACAGAAACTCGTTTTAAGATGACAGTGCAAATGGTGAATAGAGCTTTAGGTTTCTGTCTTTCCAATAGGGGAGTACTTACAGTTGCATTCCATCACATGGTAAGTGTTAGAAGAGTTATCAGCATTATCACACTGGTCTGCTGTCAGTGTATTCTGGGAGTTGATCACTCTCGTTAATTGACTTACAGGAATGTCCACCTAATAAAATAAAGAGTAAAATATAACTTGCTAAATAAATGAGATCATTAAATAGGTTTTTGCTCACCTATAAATATTATTAGTCCTCATTCAAGGTAACTATAATGTTAGGTCCAAGATATGTGGCGATTAATTGTCAGATTTGTGAATAAATATTACGGTTTCAAAGCAAAATGGCACAATTTTCATATCCTTATGTGTTTTCATTCTCTGTTCTTCCTAAATCATCTTTGCTCAAATTTAAACTTTGTGAAATGGTACATCATTATGACATTGTTTTGAGCATAAATTAGCTTTCATATTCAGATCACTGATAAAAATATACCCTTCTACAATTTAAATACATACACACACCCCTGATAATCACTGCCTACAGTGTGATTTACTTTTCCATGGACCCTTTAAGTTTTCATTATCAAAGTGTGGACTAACCCAGTTCCAGTAATTGAAACTCCAGAGCTACGTCCTGGGGTTTCAATACATACAGTGCAAGTGACTCCAATTATAAACTGTATGCATAACTGCATAGTGGGCCGGCCTACAGTACCAAGAAATCTTAGCTCTACAAATGATTGGAAATGAGATATTTGTTGTCATTTTTCCACCACAAAATACGATATGTACACATTACTAAGCAATGCATGAATGTATGGATGGGTCAATATAATGTAATATTTTACTACATAAATATACTAATACAAACTTAAAACGTACATCAACTTGACAACCAAGGTCCTCAAATGAAATTTGTAGGTACTACAACTGGGACTGATCCTACATCACCAACTGCATTCATTATTTATATTTCATTTTTATGCTGTTACACTATCCAGCAACCACGGATGTCTGTGGTTACACCAGAGAATTAAAACCAGAGAACCAGGACTCGGCCACCATCTTGATACAGGCATGGAGCAAAAATTGGGGGTATTCGGTTTCCCTCAGAATGCGCTCGAGGCATTCGTTGTTATGCAAGCGCGACGTGGATGATGGGCGCATTTTGAGAGACGCACTTGATGATGCGACCTGCACGCGAGTATCAAGATGCTTCAGATGAGACGCAGAATTGTTTTCGTTTGTCTCCGTGCACCGTCGGCAAGGACCCGAATACCCCCAATTTTCTCCCCATAGCTGATGGCGTGATTGTATGGCGGTATAGGGAGTCCCGGTTCTCCTTCTCTAATTTTGTGGGTTACACAGAAATTTCTCAAGTGTGTGTCCTTGTTTGCTGTATACATGTACACTCTCACATACACCAAAGCATTACATGAAATAACCAACCTTATCACCATTAGGATAGTTAACTCTCATATAAGGTGGATCATCACAAATCATTTCTATTCTATTTCTTTGGTTAAGTCGACATTCCAAGTCACACACTTCCTGAAGATCATCTACTTTGCATACGCACAGGGAAAGGGTCATATCATAACCGATGTAGTTATCCGGTGAGTCACATCCACCCTGTTAACAAGAAATAGCAAAGTATAATATCAATTCAAATTACATGCTTAAAGGAGTATTTTGTGATCCTGACATCCTCTTTTTATGACATTTTAGAGTAGATATCCACAAAAAAAGCTTATTCCCAAAATTTCAGTTGATTCTCATTTTGCGTTTGTGAGTTATGCATGATTATGGTGTATTTCACTACTCCATAGACAATGAGTTGTAATTTCGTTCTGGTATACCAGTACGAAATTCAAATTTCACAATATTTTTGCTAAATGAATTAATCTGCAAGAAATCTTTTGTACATAAGCATTATGTAGCCAGAGGTTTCCAGTGGTATGAAAATCTCAACTTTTTTTGAAAAAAGTAGGGGATGATGCTGTGGATCACGAGATGTCTTTTAACTATTACCCAATCAAAACAATTTGTACATGTGTCTTTAATCTTTCCATTTCTTCAAAGACAAAATTGATTAATATTCTCAAACAGAATAACAAATTGGCACACAGAATTACTTTTATAAACAAATAGCTTTGATGCCACTCACCACAACATGCAAGTTTCCAAGAGCCAAGAAATTATAATGGTCTTTTCCATTGGCATAGTACAAGTGGATTTTGACATCATGTCACTTGATCAAATTTGTAGCTTTTGGCTGAAATGGTCTAATTTTGACTGACATTTTTTGTGAAAAAAAAATCAGAAATTTTCCAAACATATTTGCAAAAAGTTGTTGGAATTATTTTTCAATTTTTTTCAAGTTTCAGTAATTTTAGGGCCATTTAGCCTCTTCCAGTTTCAAAAAAATACCCTGACCAACAGACTCTTCTTGACTGTACAACAGTGTTTTTTGTCTCCTAAAAGCCTCCTTTTTTCCTTTTTGGTAAATTTTCCTAATCGGTTTATTTGAAGGCAAACATAGAAGGTCATCATTACATTTGAAATTTTGACAATCTGTCTATAAAACTTTTCCAAATATTAAGTGTTTTCTTAATATCTCAAAAACAGTTTTAATGGAGTTGGGCCCTTCTTCCAATCAGGTATTCAATTGCTATTTTCTTTTCATGATTACTTATTTACAATGAAAACTGATGCATCAATCTAATCATTTCACCCGAGATGTTACCTGGTTTCTGCAGTAGTCTTCCCATTCTAATTCACCCCAACAACCTCCCTCTTGAGTTCGTGAGCTGCCTTCTGAACATATCTCATACACATGTTGGACGCAATCTTGTTCTCGACCCACTCGTGTTTCGTAGCCTTGTTTACACAAACACTTCCTGTCACTTGGCTGGTAAATAAATATGGCAAAGATTTACTTCATAATCAATTAATTGGATTGGATTCAAAATTCTATTTTTCATTAACTTTATTCTTCCAGAAGTAGATTGATAAAAGAAGACAAGTCTAATTTTGTTGTGTCTTAGATCAAATTAGAAGAATTCCAATAATGCTACCTGGCCTGGAAAAATATAAACCAAATCCACCCCTATATATCAGATTTCCCTGCAGATGCCCAAGCTTTCCCAAAAGCATCAGGTTCCAACTTCAGTTTTGTGGATATGGCCACAGACCTATAAAATGTTCAGCCTTGTTTATTAACCCTATGAGAACTACCTGCCTATTGGTCAAAAAGAAGTTTTCAATATCAATTGGACCAATCAACAACATTGTTAGAATGATTTAAACAAAAATTGGGGTGAATTATTTGCAAATCTCCATTCTGATTCTGATTACAGTGAAGATATCATGTAATTGACCAATCAGAGGCAATGTTAGATTGGCAGGTACTGCTCAGGGGGTTAAACTTTACTTGAACCTGATTTATAACTTTAAAATTGTGCCAATTTTATAGCAATCTTAATGAAACTTTCAATAACAAAGCAGACAGGAAGCCCAATTTTTCCACAACTGAATTTTACCCAGGATAAACAATGACAACGTACCTGGAACTGCTTGCCAGCGCCATTACAGATACATATAGATTGTCCAGTGTCTGGCTGGTAAGCTTCAGCACCACAATGGAAGCAAGCGCCTTGACCTTCAAGATGATTGAAATGATCTACTGGACAAACCAGACAGTCTTCCACAGCCTCTCCATACTCAGTTGGGTAATATGTACCGATTGGACACAATGATGGTGCAGAGGAGTTCATTGGACAGTAGTAGCCTATAACAAGAATATAAAAGTATACCAAATCACTTATTACTATCAATAGCAGTACAAAATCTACAAACATGTCACAAAGTTAAAGAGAAACCAACACATCTGGAAATGTAACATGTTTAAATCCGTTTACTCCAGCAGGACAGATTGGTAGCATTCACCAGCTAGACAGGATTTTACCGTAGCATATCCCACAATGCAAATTAATTCAGGTGACCTTTAGGTACAATTGGTGTTTACATCTGTGTAAAGTCCTACTGAATGATGGGATATCATCTGAGATTGATATCTCTGCATATATGTGACATGATCAAGGGGAATGAGTCACATGTCAACCCTGGTCGAAAATAAGTTTTACATATGTTTCTAAAGAGGACATTTAGAGCTTTCAGAAATTGAAAACCCCATGTAGATATGTCTTTTCTTTGCAAAGTTGCATCAATTTATCAATTGCTGAAAACAATATAAAACAACAGGATTTTAACACTTTCTTTGCCATTATCTCAAAATCAATATTAGCGACATCCGTCTCATTTCCCTTGATCATGTCACATATAATGTTACAACTTGCCATAGTCTTGGCTCAGTCTTTGGCCTGGTCAACCAAATTTCCCCTTCAAATGGTCAAGTGGCAAAAGAGTTTTGCCCTCAACATACATTTCAATAACATTAGGCTATTTCAGTTGAATCCATACACCCCATATTGAAGACATCTTAATCTCCCGCATAGGGAGTGTGAATTTCAAATAGGGTTACCTGAATGGGTGATTCCATTTAAAATCTATGCCCCCTGTGTGGGAGATTAAGGTCATGTCATCCATAGGGCGTGTATGGATTTCAAATGAAATAGCCCACTGTATAACATAAATTCATCAAATGATCATCTGATGTCAGTCGATGATCACCGACCTCATAAGCAAGAGGCAGCCTATTTTATTTAATAATCGCACAAAGTGGTACGGGGCAACCTCTTTTGTTGCAAACTTTCTGAAGTTGCATCAGCAGATAGGCAAGGTCTGCTTGTTCACTGTTGACAAGAGGCAGTCTTCAGTGGACGGCCCTTTTCAGAGCCACCGAACCTTTTTCATTGGCAGATTGGCGAAGTCTGCTTGCTCACTGTTGACAAGGGGCAGTCTTCAGTGAACAGCTGTTTTCAAAGCCACCAGTAGGCAAGGGGCAGCCTACATGTCTCATTTTTACATACTTTGTCCTGAAGAAGTCAGAGCTACTCCAGACGAAAGCTTGACAGTTCTAAACTTGTCCGAGAGCAAACATGCCAAAAACTTACTAATTATCAATTCATCTGTTAAAACGACATTACCAAACATTAATGGTGGTAATAGCAAAATCTTGACATGGTAATCAAAAATGCCACTTCGATCAAATCAAAGTTGCACATTAATTTTACAAAGCAAAATGACTTACCTATTGGACATGGATATGAGTTGGTAAAATTAACACCATGGAATGTAGAGTTACCATCTGGAGTATCAGTGGTGGCTCCTTCCAAACAAACCACACCTGCTTGACATATTTCACAGTAGGCCCGCTCTTCATGGTTGCCGTAGGAACCTGATGGACATATCTCACAGGTGTTGTCAAATGTGACATTTTTAGCAGCATCTTTCTGTCGATAACCAAGAGGACACTTGGAAGGGGTTATAGCTCCTGTTGACAAAAATCAATATAAGATTCTATGATTTAGTTAATGGTTAAAACATACTTAGAATTTACTGTGTGAAAGACATAATACACTCAGTACAGAGAATTATTGAATAAGATTGTTTGAATACACATACACACAAGTCACAAATAAAAAACACAGATACACAGGTTAATTGAATAAGCCCATATTGAAAGGGAAAAGCGAGAGAGAGAGAGAAAAAATGGATAAAGACAGAGGGAGACAGACAGACAGACAGACAGTCATATATATAGACAGACAGAAAGAATGATATATACAGACTCAGAGGCACACAGAGATAGATGAAACAAGAGAGATAACAATACATAAGATAAGGGAGACAGGCAGACAGAACACAAATGGACAGCCAGGAAGACAAACAAAACCTACCTGGGCAATTTGATGTCATATTACACTCAGCACCACTGCAATAGTGACCGGGTGGACATGGCGTTGGATAGCTGGAGTTGACTGGGCAGTAGAAAGCATCAGGACATGGCTCCTGGGTCATTGACCGGTTACAGTAATAGCCTAGTAAAAGAAATACAAATGTTCATGATTATATACCTATAACTTGTTTCCATGAATTCAGCATGGGAATGTGAACATTGTTTGTTACACTTAGTGTCAACTTTCACTCTCAGGTTGCATATCAAGAGAATTGATACTTAAGAGAATTGACATTCTTGATTAAAATTATACATCTTTGCACAATTGGGCAATGTTTAAGCAAAAAATACCAATATTCTATAGAGCAATACTGAGTATTCTGTTTCATCAATGCATAAATTTCTCTCCTGTTTGCTTGAACATTTAGATGAAGAATAGAAATTAGCATAACACATTCAAGAATCAAGTTTCAATTTTTGTTAAAGTTGTCTTTAATCTGTTCAATTTAAGTTGGGGTTTCAGAAGTTTTTAAATCAATATTTTAAACCACAGTCAAAATTAGTTATCCAAGGTTAAATATCATACCAGGTTGACACTCTCTCTGATCCCATGATCCTTCAGGACAGAACTGTCCATCATCACATATTATTTCATATTGATTGGCTGTGTCATTAGGACAGAAGTAGCCAGCTGGACATAGGGTGCAGTCTGCTTGAGCTGGAAAAAATAATGACAAAAGAATGCATGTAAATGGCAACAACGAATAAACACAGTGGTTATTACTAAAAAACGCAACTACATTGTCATAATTCAAATCATTTTGTATCAATCTAAGAATATTAACTCCATTCTGAAAACACCTCCCTACCACCATAGACAGTAGAGTCTGTCTGTGCTGCCACCAACTGCTACTATCCATCCAACGTTTCATTGATGAATTAAGTTGGAAATTACGTTCTTGGACAGTATGGCTTTATTTGCACTTTTCAAACCTAAACTAAATGGTCTCCTTCTGAGCATTAAATATCTTGTGCCGTTGAGATGTCCAAATTTGAAACAATTACATTTAAGTAGGGCTAAAGCCTGTCAAAATCTCAAAATAATGTGATTTTGCCGATTTTACAAGGCCTAGTGCTCCTTGTGTTCCTCCCATTGATGTACTATATACACCCTGAGAAGGTGGCTACCTGGAAGCTTCGCAAACTTTTATTGACTGAAAATTCTGAATACAATACGGAATGAGAAGAACGAACAATAACATAAAATCAAACATTGCTATGTACACCTCAGCCCATAGTTGACGAGAATTACTTACAAGGTGCTCCTTCAGTGTCCCTGTAGGTCCCTGGTGGACAAGAAATTGGTTCTGGTGTTGCCTCTGGACAGTAGTAACCCAATGGACATGGACTGATGGTATAATTAGTCATTGCTGTAATAAAGTATACAAATTAGTTACAAATTGTTTCTCCAATAGCTGCTTCTTTTTTTTTAAATTTTGGAATCAGTTTTAAAGATTTCAAGTGTGTAGTTAATGAGATGCTTCTTTGAGCAACTCAGTATACTTGCAAATGATTTCTAAATAAAGATGGAGGAACATCTCAGAATTGCTTATGCTCTTTGCTAGAGCCCAGTGATAAGTTTTTAAGACACCATCAAAAGTTTAACATATTTCAATTTCAAACATATTTTTTCTAGATTTTATTTAATGAAACTGTTCTTATACCAAGAACCAAAGTTAAATTTCAGTTTCAACATATTCCAGCTGCAAACCATACACTCCATACAGAAGACATGATCTCAAACTTCCACACAGAGGTATGAATTTCAAATGGGGTTACCTGAATGGGCAACTCCATTTGAAATCTACACCCCCGTGTGTGAGATTAAGATAATGGATTTTGAGACACAACTCCCTTGCTTATGTCATATATGATTTTTCCATACTTACATAGTGAAATTTACTTGTGTTTTTAAGTTTTTAAAAGAATCATTTAATGTTGCCATTCCCATGACTTACCAGGCATGTAACACCAGTATCCAGCAGGGCATGGTTCACATGTACTGAAACTAGTAGCTCCTAATTCAAATGAGTAGGTTGTGTTGGGACATGGCTTAGGATCAGCATTGAACTCACAGTAGTAACCTAGAATTGTGCAAACAAAGATGTGTTATTCAAGTACTTAAATATGTACATCCCGCAATTTTTTCTAGATTTTCAAATGATAGCATAATATTTACTTGGGGCTAATTTAGGTACATGCACTTCTTGTCTTTGTCTATAGTCTCTGCCATAAAGGTAAATGGTTAATAAATATGCAAGTCATTTTGATGTTTTAGTAATATACCATACTCGATGAATAATGAAAGCCCTACCTGGTGTACATGGTACTGGTAGAATGTTGTCCTCTGTACATATGTAGCCAGCTGGACACTGCTCACAATCTAACTCACTCTTAGCCCCTTCTTTAGCAATCACTTGACCAATAGGACATCTTGACCTGTTAACAGCACCTAATAACATTCAAATTCAAATAAAAGTTACAATTATTGACATGGGTCTGTGTGCAAGAAAGTTGCCCCTTCATTTTCATCAGTTGTGGGAGGATCTATTATGCTTTTCCACCTAATGCAATATTATTTTTCCTATCCTGAAAATTTAATGGTTGACAACACCTTGATATTAGCTGAGCCAAAAAAAAAAAGAAAAAAAAGAAAAGAAAAGGATTTTGTATATATAATCAAGATTTAATATAATATGAAGTGAGTATAAATGGATGCTTCATGAAGCATTCTACTTTGACAGATAATTACATAAGCAAGACCGGCCTCATGTTAATTTCATGTTTCAAATATGTTGAAATAGAGTGCAAGAATAAGTAATACATTACCTTCCAAGCAGTAGTAGCCAAATGGGCATAGTTCTCCTATGATAGGATCCAAGTCTCCAGGTGTCGGCGTGTCCGAGTTACTGTAACATAAGTAACCAGCATTGCATGGACCTGCTATACGACCACCTCGGCAATACACACCTTTAAGAAATCATTAAAACGAGGTCAAGTTATTTTGTTAAAGATGTTTTTGTGTTGCTTGCAAATTCTTTATGTCTCAGCTGCAAATCCCAGCAGTCTTAACATCTTTGAATCATTTTCCCTACTGAAGATGTGACTTTTCCACGTCCATTTTACAAAACAAGTTTATCATCATCATCTCAACATCATCAAATCATTATCAGTTTGCAAGAGCAACATATAATAGTAATAATAAGAGTGAAAACCTGTAAATAGGAATCTCCTATACCCTTGTAGGAAAATATCACAGTGTTTCAAACAAGAAAAGGTGCCATGTAACTTAATGTGATACATTAGGAAAGGCTTAAAAACAAACAATTAGGCCCTGATTCATATTTATTCCTCATTTAGCCCTGGATAATAGATTGTCCATGAAAAATGAGCAGGATCCAACTTTTTATGAAGATTTGGCTAAGCTTTCAAAATGTGTTACACTTCAGAAACACCAAGCTATTTGTGAGCTGGCGTAAGCTGTATGGGCTATAGGGTGATCTACAATGTATTCGGCAATTTTCTGCCAAAGTCACTGGGCTCTGTAAGATTTCTCTGCACTGGATGTCATTATCTGACATTCAACTTGCAGAAAGTGTAAGTTTTGAAGAGCTGAGTTGCTCTGAAGTTAAGAAAATGATGTTTGTCCAGAAAGTCAATGGAGACTATTTACCAATGTGCACCCATAAGTCTTGAGACCCCCCCCCCCCACTGGATAACAAGGAGCTGCTTTCTCCATAACAGCATTCAGATTAATATGACAAACACTTAGCAACTACAACCATGGCCAAAATGTGTTGGGACACTTATGGAAAACGTACACTATATTATTGCCTTATTTCCGTTATTGTTAACGTGATAAAGTGGAGGTTTCTTTGGTGACAAGCCTAAACCCTTTCCTAACACCCCAACCCTCCCCTTCCCCACCAATCAATGTTGGGTGCCACTAGTAGCGATGTGACCAAAAAAGTAGGATTCAACATTGATCGGGGGAGTGGGGGTTTATTTACATTACCCTATCAAACCGTCCCAACACTTATGGCCAGCATTGTCTATAAAATAAAAAAAATCCAATTTTAAAATGTGTGTTTTGGCCCATATCTCCTCAACCATAGCTTGGATTTTCATCAAATTTTACATGAAAATGGAGAAACTATTTATCTTCACACTTATATAAAAACTATTGGATTTTCCTCACGTGATATAACGATACGGTCGCTTATTATACGCAATATCATGTATTTTACAGTGCGTGCTGTACATTATTAGCCTATGCGAACTACGTATTTTGCTTAAAATGACGTTTTATTTTGAAAGAGTAGTGATTTAGTCGCCAGAAATACATGGTATTTGTTGACAGGAATTGATTGAAGTCTTTTAAAAGAGTGACTTTGGAAAAAAATTAATACTTAAATAAAAAAAAGTAAATTTTTAGACAAAATAACAAACTTTAACAATTTTCATCGTTTGCATCAAAAAAGTATGAGGTATGTACAACGAGTATATCGTGTAAATATAATTATAGTTGGCAGGAGTGGGCTTAAATTACGTTTTATGACTGAAATCTATTAAAGCGCTTTCAAAGAAACTTACGTTTGAAAAATAACATAACACATAAAAAGAGTAATTATTATAATATTACACATAATTCCTAAATCAGAATTTCATCTTCAGAAGATAGCAAACATCATTGACTATTCACCTTTATATCCTATTACTCTAGTCGACTTCCTGCTGCGAAATAGAAGTGTTAGGTGCATTTTTAAAGTTAAAAACGGTATCTATTTTTTTAAAGTCAATTTGAGTATGCTGAATCCAACAACCATGGATACCATAAATAATAGTAATGTTTTGACCTTCTAATTTGCATAAAAAACAAAATAACCACCAAAATCATTAAATTAGTATGTAAAACTCTAATGATTTTGGTGGTCATTTTGTTTGATGCAAATTAGCAGGTTAAAGCATATACATTATTTTTGGTATCCGTGATTCATGGATTCAGCATATTAGGTCATGCCGATTTTAAGGATGAATACCGTACTAGTAAATATGATAGTTCATGATTTAGAGATAAGTTACAACAAAAGGTGAATGATCTTCATGATACAACATTACCTTTATAACACAACAAACGCAGTATATAATACTAAAAAGCCACAATAAATGCGCATAATAGTGACATTTTGCATGTTATTTGAAAAAAGGAGTTTGTTCGTCTGCAAAGTAATTTGAAAGAAAATTGTCACGAAATAATTATAACAATAAAAAAAATTGGATGGAGTCGAACCCGCGCTGTCTACAGGAGATGAACAGCACGCTAACCAATTGAGCTATCGGAGACTACTGGTTTTCGTATGGTTTTGTTTATTGACAAGTGTCAAATTAATCATGATATATTTTTTTAAATTGACAATATTAAGCTAAATAAGTTGAATTTCTGAAATGATCATATCGGTAATCCATATTGTTGTGAAAATATTGTGTCGATTTGTAAAACATAACGCCATGAATCCACGATATACCACCGTATTCTTAGAATAAAAGCAATTGACTATGATCAGACTTTATAGCAATGGTTTATCGATGGGATGCATTCATTTGCGTATGGTCATGATGGTGTTTCGTTGGTTTACCGACGCATCCTAAATACAAAGTCCATACAATATATTTAAATTTCATGATTAGTCTTACTTTAGGAGCGAGACTGAATGCGGACATGCTTGAGTTCATGGCACGGTATGCACTATAAGAAAAGAGAATCACTACTATCTCTTGATTCAGTTTACGAGTGCATACCGTGGGTTTCAAACTTTTTACACTTTAAGAATCGATTTTCTTGAAAAGGCCTTGAATACCGTTGTTCTATAGCCAATAAGCTACGTTTCATGTCCTATAAGCAGCGGGTTAGTTTCAACACTTTTATTCCATTTGTAATAGCTGTTATACCTAAAAATACTTCGTAATGTCACTTGAACATGTTAGCTCAGTTGATAAGTCGTCTGTCTTGTACTCAAAAGTCCAAGTTCAAATCCTAACGATTTATTTTTTTTTTTTTGCTTTCTTTTTAAAATAAATAATTTCTCACATCACTGAATTTCTGTTGAAATGAAAATGAAAAAGTGTAGGAATTTTTTTTTTCATAAATAAGATCACAAATAAAAGCAAAGCATCAACTGAGCTAACACACTGTACTTGTTCATCCATTATTGTATGTAGTCTAAATTAATGCTAACAAGTTGATTTACTCCGTTACTTCACTTGAGGTAGACAGCATTAAATTGGAAAAACAAGTGTGCATGGGTTCGATTCCTTTATTTGTTTTTTGATCACGAGATGTTGTGATAAATTTTATTTTCTTCTATAACTTTAATATAAGATTTTAATTGGTGAAAACAATAATTTGTCATTTTAAAACCTAACTTTTTGACAATTAAAGTGACGAATAGTGACCAGTCCCTAAATTTAAAATGTAGCCATTTATATTTTTTGTGGTCAAGCAAATTGATAGGATCTCTTACTGCTCCAAATTTGGTGTCAATATCATAATTACTTTGTGAGTTATAAGCAAAAAACTGAAATTAGATGATTTTTTTTCAACTTTTCAAATACAACCATGGCCAAAATGTGTTGGGACACTTATGGAAAACGTACACTATATTATTGCCTTATTTCCGTTATTGTTAACGTGATAAAGTGGAGGTTTCTTTGGTGACAAGCCTAAACCCTTTCCTAACACCCCAACCCTCCCCTTCCCCACCAATCAATGTTGGGTGCCACTAGTAGCGTGTGACCAAAAAAGTAGGATTCAACATTGATCGGGGGGAGTGGGGGGTTTATTTACATTACCCTATCAAACCGTCCCAACACTTATGGCCAGCATTGTAGTTCTGCTAAGGGTAACAGTGCTATGAGAACAGTATCAGATTTATCATTGAATGATTAAACATTTCAACAAATCATTATCATACTAACCTGGAGGGCAAGCTTCGCATTCTTCTTCTCGTACTAATCCATACACATTGTCTTGTGTATAAGTTCCATTAGGGCATGGTACAGGAGCTTCTACGCCCTCTGGGCAATAGCCATACGGAGAGCATTCTACTGGTATACTGGAATTCTCTACACAGTAGTAACCCTCTGGACATATGTAACATTCTGTCTCACCAGCGCCTGGTTGGTAAGACCCTGGTTGATTACAAAAAAGCAGACAATTAATTTAATGTAAAACTATATGTGTTTTGTTGTATTATGATGTTATGATATTAACAACAGTTAATTAAAGCGTTCTTCTGGTAATTTTTAATATTGAAATATTTTATTCCCGCTATCGATGTAATAGAACACAGAACACTAAATTGTAGCTGTTCTGTTGCTTACCAAGGCTTCACTGCCAGTGCCATGTATGAACTTGCACTAATTAAACTAGCAAGCTGCTGTTGTTGTTAGGATTAAAATACTGTACATGTTTTATTCACCAACATTAACTGCATCCTTACCTGGTGGGCAAGCATACGGATCACTAGTCTTATTAAGACAATAGAATCCAGGTGGGCATAGATACTCGCTAGGTTTAGGGGTATCAATAACACCATAACTAGGACAGTAATAGCGTTCCAGACAAGGCCCAGTAGGCTCAAATAGTCCCCAGCCTTCGCAGTAATAGCCAGGTTCACATGGCAGACAGTCTTCGATAGATCGGCCGCCTTCTGCTGGATTCATTGTCCCTGGTGGACAAGCTGTGCCATTGGTAGTACCTACAATGAGGTGGAGAGAAACAGACAGATCATGTGCAGGTTAAATCTCTTTTCATATCAAATTCCTGGTCATTTAAACCTTTAAAAAAATTTGTGCAAAATCAAATTGTTGGTTTAAATCTTTTTATGCTATAATTGGCAAAGATTTTCAAGATTGGTAGAAATACACATTTCTTATGTATATTAAGCACTGATTAATAGAGGTAGATTGCCAAAATGTCATTAAACAATGCTAACTTTTCAAATAGATAGCTTAGTGACACCATCTTAACATGAAAAATTACCCTTGATAAACTACATTTAAAAGATACATTTGAGAACAACTGATCCATAAAAATATCATGAACTATAGCCTTTAAGGAATCTGCATTGTGCAATTCCAGTTGAAATCCATACACTCCTATGGAAGACATGGCCTAAATCTCCCACACCCATTTATGTATCCACATTTTAAGTTCACCCTCCCTGTGTGGAAGATTAAGGTCATGTCTTCCATACTGCGTGTATGGATTTCTGGAATAGACCCTTTGGGGGAAGATGGGAAAGCTGACAAACCTGATGATTAATTTACCAATATCTAATAGCTCTAGTAACCTTACCATTTTCACAATAGTGTCCAAGTGGGCATGGGCCATTAAGTCCATCATCAGGTCCTGGTAGAGAAGCGCCCTCTATACACAAGTATCCTGCGCTACATAATCCAGTAGGATAGGTCAAGCCAGGTGTTTCACAGTACATGCCAATAAGACATGGTAAACATTGAGACACATTAGATAGTCCTTCAAGGTGACTGAATGTTCCTGTCAAAATCACAAATACATGCATACAGAGACAAATAAGCAGGAAACCATACAAATATGAGCAACAGATTTACTATAGAGACCCTGCATGCTTTTATCGATTGGCTCCCAACAAATGATTTGAACCGGTGTCCTCCGTAATCATGGCGCAGTGCAGTCTATTCAATCAAATGTTGTCATCAACCTATTTGGTGGCAGTGCATTTGTTATGTGTGTCAGGCGAACTGTCGCGGTTACAATCATGCTTTTGTTGAATGCATTCGAGTAGTCTGCCATATTTACGGTATGATACGTCATGTGCACAACCTCTATAGACAAGTCTAATGAGCCAAGTGATGGTCAGAATTCATTCGGCCATTACTGGGGTCCGTCTGTGCCAAACTGGTGTTGTGACTGCCCAATTGGATGGATAGAAACTGAAAATTGATCTTATATTGCGTTGTAAACGTCCATCATTCTTTCGTCTGCGTGTAACAAGGATGATAGAATGCAGTCTGAATCCCGCCAAGCCTACATTACTTCACATTTCAGGTGAGATGGAAAATGTCTACGATTGAGGTACAAAATCTATAGTTTTCTCACCTATAACAAATGTCTTCCAATTTTTTTTGATTATTAAGAATGATAAAAATAAAGATCACATAGATAGTGATGTTTTGGTATAAAGCATGCAGTTGTTCTACCAACTATTGTATAAAACCCTTTCTAGCATATTTCAGTTATTAATGCTTTACAGCTACATCTCAAGTTTTTACTTTACGTAGCGGTGGGTGAAACAGTTATTGAAATTTTTGCCATAGTTTTGAGAAGCAGTGTTGACTTACCTGCCGGACATGGAATACCATTATCTTCTGTACTTTGTTCACAGTAATATCCAGATGGACATATCATGGTGTCATTCATTCCTTTCATTGGACATGTTGTACCTTTGCAATGAAAGTTGATCAAACAGATTAATATTACAACTTGGTAGTTCTACAATCATCTACTTGTTCCATATGCATCTGTTACACTTGTATAGATTTCTGGAAATTTATTCGCAAATCGTCTTAAAGGTGGGTGACGATTGTATTGTACTAACAGAAACAATGGCATGCACACATTTGGAAGCAAGTACCTACGCTAGTTGCATGTTGCGTAATGTATAACTGGCGTACGCATATGTTAATTTACACTAGCCTAAGTTGGGACTTTTTGACACACACAATAACAAAAATGGAATAAAGCCAAATAAAGGGAGGGCGAGTTAGCGCAGCGGTAGTTCCCTCGCTTTGAACCACTGAGGTCCAGGGTTCAAGCCCTGGCGCGGCCCAAGGAGTCATGTGCACTTGGTTTATCCCGATTCCATGCTCGCTCTCGCAGGTTTTCTCCGGGATCTCTGGTTTCCTCCTGCTTTCAAAAAATCGGTGATTAGTTGTTTGGTTATCAAAACTTCCTTCACCCAATGGAATTTGGGGAGCTGCATAAATAAATGGTGGATGTTACAATCTAAGTGCGGATAGGTTTGCGCTATTCCGGCTGCACAATGCCTAGTTGATGCGATCTGATTGTGATGATTCACCATGGCAGCGAAATTACAGCGCTTTGAACACTCCGTGATCTGTGGTAAGGCGCTATATAAATACCGAAATTTATTTATTTATTTAAGTATAGGTTACTGCATGTTGTACGCATAAGAGTTATCTCTTATGCGCACAACATGCAGTAACCTACTTTATAATGTACCAAAATTGTCAACGATTTTTCAGGGCCACTCTTCTCCAGCATATAATTTATCAAAGAAATTTAAACTTACTTTCAGGACATGGCAAACATTCTGCATAGCCTGGGCCAGGAGCATAGGTTCCTTTCAGACATTCATATTCTTCAAGAGCTTGACTTGGACAATAGTGACCCTCAGGACAAATATAACCTTGAATGCCATCCGATGGACGAGGAGAGTCTGATCCTCCTAGGCAAATGTAGCCACCATCACATGGAAGCGATTCACCTGTTGTGATGAGTCAAAGTATGCAAGTTAAGATAATGTTTTGTTGTAAGGGTGAAATGTTACACTTTCACATCTACACACAGCTAAATTTACAATAAGGTACGCCACCCACGCACTGCGCTTTATTTTGCGAGTATCCGTTCTCATAATAATCAGGGGATGTATGACAGGAGTGGCATAACACATTCTAAAGTTGCACCATACACACACATATAAAATGTTGAAAGGATGATTTACCCTAAATTACTTTCTTCAAAGCAACTTACATACCACAAACAAACTATAAGATTTATCCAAGTAAGAACAAGCAAGAACAAGCAAATGTATATAGTGTCCTAATAAAGACAGACCCTAAAAAGGTAAATAAAAGGTAAATGTAAATCATGGATCTGCTGGTGCTAAGCCATTGTTGACCTACTTTAATGTTGTAAAAAAGTAATACAAATCTTTAAAAGTTAGTTTGCTATAACTCACCATTTCTGGAGCTATTAGATGTACAATAATCCCCAGCTGGACAAGGAGCACAGTCTGATTTATTAGTATTGCCAGTACCACTAGATATAGTACCGGATTGACATGGTACAGGTTGATAGCTGCCCTCTGGACAATAGTTGCCTTCTGGACAAATATTGGGGTTTGGAATAGCATCACCTCCCTCACAGTAGTATCTGTGGTTATGTGAAACAGGGTGTAATAATGAAAGTGTATGCATATGGAATTGATAAAGAATCATCTAGTGGCAAGTTGCAATCTTAACCACAGTTACAAGCCAAAATTTGGTAAGCTAATAGTGAAATTTTGCTAGCTGTTTACGAGTTGGTTGCAATCTATGAGTAGGTTTTAACTTCAACTAGATTGCTGGCTTTAGTGTGTAGTCTTATCTAGGACTATCTTAAACCTGAAACCTAGAACTAATTATAACTTCTTTGTGTTGTCTTTAGTGTGTAGTCTCATAGCAAAGTTAGGACTTACTTTCTTGCACTAATCCTGACAATTTCATTTTAACCCTGAAACTTTTTGTGCGATAGCAGTTATTCTGAAGTTTTGACAGAATTTTACAAATTCACCAAAAGTTGTTGCTTCAAACACTGTGGTTTCTTTCATTAAGATTTCAATCCATAACAATATTGTGCACAACATTTGTACAGGAAAACAAAACCCTACACTATGTAGTATTTTTACTCATGGCAAGTCAATGCATTGAGGCAGCTGTTTCACACATGTATCTATGTGGTGTCCATTGACTCGCCAAAAGTAAAAATACTATAGTCTGTCTGATTCAAGTAGTAATGCCATGTTGGATTTTGCAGTGGCATATTGGAATTGTGTGTGCTAACCTAATCATGCATGGCGCAAACACGTGCGTAGAAGGGCGATTTGTTTGTACACTGGCAACGCAACCATGTAAACGCACTGATTCGAATCTGCCACTGCAAAATTCGACATGGCCTTTCTCTCAACTTGAGACCAGACACACTATATATTGGCTTGAGCAAAATGAATGCATTTTGCATAAAGCAGCTATTAAACCATTTTACATATGAAGAGCTTAGTTTCAAAACCCTTACATCCACTTGCCGAATTTTGAGAACACATCAAAAAATCACTGATATATAAGGGTTTGCAACAAAAGCAGTTTTGGTAGGATGCTCATCCTACCCAAGCATCCCACCAAAAACTGCTTTTGTTGAAAACTCCCTTATATCAATGATTTTTTTGGTGATTTTTTGATGTGTTCTCAAAATTCTGCTAGTGGGGTTTTGAAACTAAGCTCTTCATATAATTCATGGAGTCACTCCTTGAAATAACACTGTAAGGTTATTAACATAAGAAGGTGGTCCAATCTCTTACCCAGCATAACAGAATCCTTCAGGCATACTCAATCCAGGATTCTGGCAGTAATAACTAGGCTGACATGCTTGACACCAAGACTCATTGGTAGCACCTGTTAAATTGTTAAATGTTCCCGGTGGACATGGGAACTCATTGGCTCGTTTGGTTCCTTCAGGACAGTAGTAACCAGATGGACAGGATGAGTTGGACAATGTTACAGGAGCTAAAGTGTTGTCACAGAAATAACCTGAAATTTACAACAACAACAAATCTGATGGTTAAGATGCAGGCTAGATAACTTTGTTAATGCAGGATTTTTAACTACTGATATGTTGGGTAAACAGCTTCATTTGAGGGAAGTGTCTATTCAAAATAACAGGTGAGGAAGCAGTTATATTAGAAATAATTATGACAAACAGAATTGAAAACAAAGTCTGTCATCTTCTACTAACCAACAAACATACTGAATGGATGGAAAGGGTGTGGAAAACAATAAATCATTGAACCAGTTAATTAAACAGGTAAAGGCCATATTGCTCACTGAAAATATAACCCTTAAGCCTCCAGATTATTACACCCAGCATTATGTGTGTGCTTGTTTGCATACTGTGTGCAATGCCATATTAAAGATAACATGCCAAGTTATGTATGCACAAAATTAAATTATGTTAAATTTAATTCACTTTCAGCTAAAACCTCCTGCAGACAAACTGTAGTAGTCCCTGTGTTTCAGCATCCAACACAGTGAATTACCTGTAACATTACAAAATTCTTCAATTCCCAAATCCAAAGTTCACAAATGCATGTTTATTACTTACTTTCCTCACATATCTTGCATTCTGTCTGTCCCTTCTCATCCTGAAAGTATCCATTCTCACATCTTGTAGGCGTAGGTGAATTAACCAAACAGTAATGGCCTCTTGTACACAAATACTCATTGGGGGTTGGGCTGACTTGACCACCAGGGCAATAATAACCTACAGAAACAAACAAAATTATCATCAGTTAATTTGATATAACATGTACATTAGACATTTATAAAAGACAAATAAGTTTATTACCAGTACTTGCATAGATCTACATAGATTTTAGAACAGGAAGAAGAAAAAACACCATTGAATTAGAACAAGTACAGTGTCATCTTTCACTTGTAGGGATGAAAGCATTCATAATTTCACTCAATGAACTTGCATAATAGGCCTATTCTTATAAGATTTCTTTTGCACTTTGCCAGTGAAATTACATAAATACCAAAACTGATTGCGATAAGCAAATTAAATTGCATAATGAAGTATGAGCATCTTATTCACTGAACCAGCAAAGTCACATAATTTGACATCTGTGTGCCAAGTTCTTGCCACATGTTCAACAGGGGTGTGTATGTCGGAAAGTGCTAAAGGTGTTGGGGTTGTAGAAATTGACCTACCTGGAGCACATGGTCCACTGGTATCACTAGCACCTGTCTCATTACAATAATACCCTGCTTCACAGGGAAGGCAATCACTTGCTTCATCTTGTTTTCTCGATGGATTATAAGTCCCGTTAGAACATGGCTCAGGAATGGCTGTGCCTTCTGGACAGTAGTGACCAACTGGACATTTTATTTCTTGAGGATCACTAGATCCTGATGGACAATAATAGCTTGGTTCACAGCTGTTAGTTGGTTTATTAAGACCGGCTTCATCACAGTATAACCCTGGTGTGCATGGAGTTTGCTGATGAGAACCTTCTGGACAGTAATAGCCTGGCTGACATTCTCCTCCATACATAGATGGCTGTTAAGAGATTTAAAACATTTGTATTAAAGGCCCATTCAGTGATTTGCTCATCCGGACGATCGTAAAAATCATCAAAATTCAGATTTTGGTACCTTTGTAATTGGCATAGATGTGCTAACATAGCCTGCTAGTGGTTCGGTCGAAAGCCGTGTATTTTAGACAAAATAAAGCATTTGCATGATTCTGGACTTTTGATACTGACAGTACAAAAAGTCCGACTCGAGATCGAAAGAAGCTCACTCTCCACGTACCAACACGCGTTATGTATTGTTTCTACTACTTATTACATCAGTAGCTACTATTTTAAACAAAATACACAATTTTAACTGTTTTTCATATTTGAATTGACCGTTAGTTTGCCTCGGTGACCTAACTGACCTTTAATTGCTTATTTTGTTTTCTATTACAAAAATTAAACGTCTGTTTTAAATCAATTTAGACTCTACTTCCCCCGTGTTAGAAACACTGGATTAGGAAGTGTTTCCAGTCGAGTGGAGGCGCACTGTACGAAAATCTCGATTTTCTTGAAGTAGAAAACCTTTCTAAAACTTCTGTTTTTTGACTAATTTGTCGATATATTCAGGGGAAAAGTGGTTTAATGAAATTCTGTAGACTTATTCTTTATTTCTAAGCAACTCTGACAAATTTCCATTTTTTTTAATGTTCCTGTGAAATCACTGAAAGGGCCTTTAAAAGAATCTCACAAGTGGAATTATATTAAATTATATTAAAAGTATATCAATCCAAAAATCTAGTATATAATGATACAATATAAATAATTCAAATTCTTGTAAGAGCTTAAGAGAACAACCCAAACGTTTGATGATGTCCTAGAAATGAAAGTCCTTTCATTAGGGGGAAGGGTAAAAAAAGTCTTATTACAGTTGCAAAAGGTAGTTGAAATATTGAGGGAGGGAGGGAGGGAGGGGTGAGTCTCCTAATGAAAGCCATTATGCCTATAGGATGTCATCAAACTTTTGGGATGTTCCCTTAATATCAATATCAAACTACACCTCAGAACACATACTTAAGTTTATATTCTACTTACTTTGTTGTAGCAATACTCAATACATATTCTTTTTAATAGTATTTTTTAATTATGTCATCAAAATTTTGGTTGCCCTTGCTGTTTTTATGTAGCGAATTTAAATTAAATAATATAACTGAAATATAGTTTGACAAGTATACTTACCATAGATTCATTGGCTTTACCACTACAATACCATCCTGGACTGCATTCCCCAGTAGGGTTGCTATTACCATATCCACCACAGTACATACCAGGTGTACAATCCACACATGCTGCATCACTTTGTTGTACTGTGAGGTTATTAAATGTGCCCGGTGGGCATGGGTTTGCATATGGGTCTGGGGTGTTGAGAGGACAATAGTAGCCTGATGGGCATTCATTAGAGGTGTAGTCAGTAGTATTGGTATAGCAGTAATAGCCTACTGGGCAGTCTTTACAAGTGTCTTGTGTTGTCTCATCATTATAGGTACCAGGTGGACAACCTGAAAACGAATGTTGAATTTGATAAATAGTAGTGGTAATCAATAAACTATGCCGATTTCATAATTAATGAATCAATCAATGATGGACAAAAAATGTGTAATGAAATTAACAAGTCAGTAGAATAGATGAATGGATGAATGAATTCACAGAATAAACAAATGATGGATTGTATGAATACATTAATTAATAATAAAATCAACAAATGAGATCAAGAATAAGTGAATTAATGACCAAAGCATGAGTGAATAAATAATTAGCAATAAATAAGTGAATGAGTAGGTGAGGAAGGAAGAAATACCAAATAAAGGAAGGACATAGGGAGGAATGAATGAATGAATCAAAGGAAATCAACTGACCTTCGGGATAAACTGTTCCTGCCTCACAATAGTGGCCAAGAGGACATGTATGTCCAATGATGGGATGGACAGAGTTAGTTGGACACTGGTTCTCATCAATCATGACAGGATCTGGTTTATCTACTCCTGATATACAGTAATACCCTGGACTACATACATCAGTAGGTTGGGTTAGGTTCACTCCTTGGCAATACATTCCTGCATCACACGGTGTGCAATCTTCAGCAGCTGTCAAACCTGAACAAATGCAATTATGCTCATAATTAGAAATGTGTATTTTGAAACAATGATTTAAAAGATATGTCATCACTAGTCAAAAACAATTTACAGCTAAGGCAACAGAACAAAGTAGTACGGTAGTTGCCAAGTAGGGTTGGTTGGTAAGTTATTAAAAAAAAATTGGAAGAGGCTTAATGATCCTTGAATATCACAGAAAACTTGAAAAATCTGAACAAAAAAAATTAGGCCAGTAAAAATCAGCCCCAAAATCGCCAAAGGTCAAAATAATTGCAACATGAATTCTATTTTCAGAAAATGTTGCTCTTAAGTCTCTATTTTAACATACTCAAAGTCTACCAAAATCAACCTCTGCGAAAGATGTGTAAAATTGACTTTTTCAAAATGGCAGCCAAAATGTCGTAAAATAATAGACAGTTGTGATTTCAATATATATGAGTGTCCATGTGGGAATTGGGTGACATTTCGACCTACAAATGCTCTTATATGCCCTAACCGTTTCATAAATATTTATTTGTCTGCGTAGTTTTTGTCAAAATTTCAAAATGGCCGCCAAATACGTTCATTATGGGTTGTGAATACAGACAGGGCAATCAACTTTTCACCATAGAAGCTGAATCAGAAAATAGTACATAAAGTTATGATCCACATAATTATTATGTGTATCGGATACTTTAGAGTAAATATTTGAATAGTAATTGGATGGACGGTCCTAATATATTATTCAATACAGCGTCGACAAAAATGTCTCCCACAAAGAGCTACAGGGTCGATTCTAAAGACCTATAAATCAGGGGTGATTCGAACAGGTGATTTAATAGTCAGTATGACTGCAATATGACTGTAACTTATTTTTACTGTTCCACTTGAATAATTTTGGGGACGACGATAGACTTCGCCAGGGTCCGGGTCTCTCCCATAGGCTTGAGGATCGCTGATGTTTGATTATGCGCTCTGATTATCAGGCAGGCTTGGGTGTGGCTTCGCCTATTAGGGCTGGTGGCCAGCGTTCGGAGCTGCCACTTGCATACGAGGGAGATACAGCTATACTTCCTCGGGCATTTCCAAGCGTGGCGGTATCCTCAGAGCCTCATAATTTTGGTTCCTCGGCAGCTCCACTCCTGCCTCTCCTGGTGGATAAATCAACTCAGTATGACAGCATGACCGTTGCGTTTTACACCAACAGGGAGGGGGCACCAAAAGTCCCAGCTACCAGCATTTGCAGGGAGACATTGTCCCTCCTTCTGTGGTGTCAATGGAGGTGGTGCGGAGCTTCTGGCCGGGGTTGACTCGCTGATTGCTTGGGGGGATCAGTCCTCATCTCTCTTGTCTAATAGAGTGGCACCTCGCTCAGCAGTATGCATATATCGGTTCATCTTTTAGAGGTTAGATCGTCCCGTCAGAACCATCAGCTTCCGACTTACCTCACCCAGGATTAAGGGCGGTAGGCAGGGACGCCATGCAGGAGAGTTGGGAGGGCATATTCGGCAATGCCTTCCCTCCCATTGCCATGATCCTTCTGGTTCTGCTGAAGGTAGCCAATTCTCGGAACTGATTACTCGTTTTAGCCGCTCCCCTCTGGCCCAAGCAGTGGTGGTTCTCCCGCCTCCTGGACATTCTCGTGGGAGAACCAATCAGTCGTCTATGCCACGTAGATCTTCTCACAGTTCCGCCACGCTACCGGCACCAGGTACAGATGGAGGTGATCAACAACCTCCACCTGACTGTTTGGCGTATTTCCGCCAGTCCGTCCAGACAACGGGCCATTAATATTCGGTTGCTGTGCTTGCTGAAAGGCAAGGCAACAGTCAACTAGACAGAATTACGATTCGCGACTTCGCAGATTCTACAAGTCGCAGATTTCCTTACCACGGGGACTGTATGCCTCGTACCGCTTAAGCCTACAGGACTGCCATTGTAGCAGTTCATCATGACTTGTGGATCTATAACGGTCTTATCGAGTCCATCACTTGCCAACCTCATTAAGAGCATGGTGGCAGAAAGACCCCCAGTTCGCTCCCTGGTTCCAGAATGGGACCTCCTGTTGGTGTTGCAGTATCTACGCAAGGCCTTCGAACGCACGGAAGACCTCTCGCTGCAGGACTTGACACTCAAGACTGTGTTTTTGATGGCAGTTGCCTGCGGTCGACGTTGTCCAGTTATGTACATGCTCTGTCTATAGACGAGCACCACCTACGCTTCACCACCTGGGTAGTCTCTATCCTTCCTCGGGCTGGGTTCCTGGACAAGAACCAGACCATGCCTGTCCTTTACCCAATACCCGATGTGCCTCCCTGATCTGGTTCTCATTGCGGGGTATAAGCGATGAAACGTCACGCTCAGTCAGGGCTCTCAGAGGAACCTTGCGCGTATCAAAGAGATCGTGGGAGGTTAAGTAGAGTAGCTCAATGTTTCCCCTGCTCAGAAGTGAGAGGGAGATACACAAGCGCACAATACTTACCTCTCACGAACTGAGACTGACCCGCGTTTTAGGCATTCCACCCCTCAAGATAGTCATACGTTCATACGTGCACGTAGAGGGTCACAAGAAAGCGTGCGTTGGTGGGGGGGCGATATGTCGTTAGGGTTTGGTGATACTCGGCATCCCCGTTCCTCTGGGGGTGTCAAAACCTTTTTCTGTGATACAGGGAGTTTCTTGTGGTCCCAAACTATCAATTTGTTTTTACGAGTGCTAATCATTTAATTCCATATTTAGTGATGGAATAATGACCGTTCCAGCTATTTTGGCGGCCATTTTGAAAACTTACAAGTGAGAAATGGGGATGAATCTTATTTTAGACCCTCTAAGCATGGCTTGAGACATACGAATCGTGGTACTATTACTAATTAGTGACATATTTTCTATATTTTGTCCATCATTTTAATCATTTTGGAGGCCATGTTGAAAAAAATCGATTTATCCATACTTCGCAGAGGTTGATTTTGGTAGACTTTTAGTATGTTAATAAGGGCACCTATTAGAAATGTTTTCCGCAAAAAAAAATCCATGTTGCAATTTTTTTGACCTTTTCAGCTGATTTTACTGGCCTAATCTGATGTATATTTGAAACATTTGCAATATTTAGTCAAAATCTTGGTGCATTGCCCCATAGAATAGGTTGCTTTTTTGTTTGTTTTTTATACTAAATTTCACACAGAAGTGATCAATGCTAGTCTCTTTGATTCTACATATTTAACCCTGAAATGTCATATCAGACATTCATATTTAGTTATTTGGTGAACTTTAAAAACATGAATACTTATTACATGTACAATTACTGTTTCAAATAGTTAATTGGCACAGATAGGATACATATATTTTCTGAGACACAGACAAATACCAATGTGTGTCCCTGACGGGAAAAATTCAAACTATATCTGTAAATAAAACCTACCATCTTGCATGCCATATGTTCCTGCTGGACAAGGTTGCCAATCATGACCAGTACCATTAGGACAATAGAAACCCTGTGGGCATGGAGTATAGGTACTGCTTGCATCACCCTCTACAACAAGCTCTGGTATGCAGTAATAACCTGAAAGAAACCATATCACCTTGCTTATTAACAAAGTTGTACCGAATAGGGGAACACTTAGGAGCAGTATTTATTTTTCACAATATATAGTTCTAAAACATGTCAAAAATATTATGTGAACTTTACCTCCCAAACATGAAAACAATTCTATTTTCTGAACACACTTGTATCACTTTTCCAACAAATTTGACAATACAATATTAAGAGGTTCATTTACAATCACAAGAATATTACTTGTTTTTATACTACAAAAATATTCACATGCATAATCTGATGTTTTGTTTTGCGATTTAATTTCGGAACTTTAGATACCTTCAGGGCATATTTCACACTCTGCAGCACCCTCAAAGTCCACATACGTCCCTGCAACGCAATCTTGAGGTTCAGCACTGCCTTGTGGGCAGTGTTTGCCTTCTGGACATATTGTATCTCTGGAATGTGTTGAACCACTGGGGCAGTAATAGCCTGCTGAACAGTCATCTGTTGGCTCAGTGAGAGCTGAAACAATGGAACAGTGAGGGTTAACATACTGGTATTGCATAAACAAAACAAACAGTTGACATTCAATCTTAATTATAAAGTCTTGCAGAACTGCAAAGCAGTCTCTATATATCAAGCTACGAGTTTCAAACTGGTTATATTATTTGTTAAGAATTTCATTGAAATCTACCTGCGGGCATGTTATTAAAAGACTGTTTTGTGTATACTTTGAGCATGAGAAAATTTCTGTGCAATAATGTAATTTTTAATGTTTTTATCCGAATAAAATCAAGACTGTGGATTAGTGGATCATTTCTAGTTAAGTCTATAAAGATGATTGAGAAAATTTTATGCAAGTTTAATCCACTTAAAAAATTAAGACCTTATTTATTTCAAAGATTTTTTCAAATTATCAAGATTTCATGAGAGAAAGTATTGGAGGAATACTTTAATTGAAATCCTACACACTATAGTAAAATTACGCTGCATTGTTCAGTGGCTAGACATCAGCTGATCATGTTAGCAGCCAATCAGAGACAGATGTGACATCATGTGACGTACGTAATAATGTATGCTCTCAAAAAGATTTACGGTAATTTACTACAATACCTAATCCCTAACAGCAGACCAAAATATTACTACTATGGCACAAATTTCATGTCCTCACCTAGTCCATTGCAGTAGAAACCTGGAGTACACTGGAAGCATTGAGACTCTGTATCCAAGCCTGTTCCGTTAGAGAATGTTCCATTTGGACATGGGGATGGATCAAATGTAGCCAGCTCACAGTAGTAGCCCTCAGGACAGATATCATTATCAGGTCTGGTGGACCCTTCTACACAATAATAGCCTGGTAGACATGGACCGCTCACAGCATCCAAACCTGTCAAAGTGTTAAATAAGAGAAGAAAAATTTATAATTATAATTATTATAAATTTTACATACTATTTTGCTTTCAAAATTAAGTTTGGTTTTATCTTCATTTAATAACGGGTACCTTGGTATTAGGGCCCTGCAGTGCTTTTGTGTTAAGATTAGTGGTCTTCTCTTTGTATGCAAGGAGGTGATATTTCACCCCCCCCCCACACACACACACCTGCACGTTTTCACCTACAGATGTGGACCCTCTGTAGTTAACAGTGCAACCGTAAACCTCTATGCACTTACACTACACTTCACTATTGAAAACATGGACTTTTGTGGTAAGATATGATATTTAACCGCCAAACTGTGGACCTGGTATTTACTATTACACCTACAATGGGGGACCTATACCCCATATGCAATATTACGGTCTGTAGTGGAATCTGTCACTCTCTTTTGTAGGTAAACATCCACAGTTGCTGTGTGTCCTCACTTTATGAGTGAAATGTCAAAGGTGGATCCATGGTAGTCAGTGAAAACAAATGCACAAACACATGCATACCCTCTTACCAGTTTGATTGCAGAAATATCCTGCAGTACAGTTAAGGCACTGTTCAACTTCAAACAGCTTAACAGTTGGGTTAAACGTTCCCTCTGGACAGGCAAGAGGCTCATCTGATCCTTCTGGACAGTAATGACCAACTGGACACTCGTCGTTAAGTGGAGCTGCATTTCAAACAAATGAAAATTGTATTGTGAATAATGATACATGTATTGAATGCAGAAGAACTATGAAAAAAAATATGATAATTTTCGTTATTTTCTTTTATGCGATGTTTCACAAATCACACAAAACCTGATGGGGTCAAATATTACATTTGTACAGATTAATAAGAGTTAAAGTGTTTTCAACACATTTGATAAAATTACTAGATGATTTGTATTAAAATCATAAACTTACCATAAGTAGGTGTAGTAATATTAGCTCCTTCCCTACAATAGTAGCCACCTGAGCAAGGCCTAGGTGGGTGTGTTAAGCCTGGTTCATCACAAGCCATACCACCTGTACACTGTGTACATGATGCCTCATCGATGATACCTATAGAACAACAATTATGTCAATAATTAAACAGGCATTTATCCAATTTTGATTAGTACTATTATTATCAATGCATACCATCATAAAATCATGATATACAACAAATGTTTAAGGGTACAATGGCAATTTTCGTGTGGTGAAATATGGACTGTTCCATTTAAGAAAATAATTGATAGTAATTGACTGTCCAATCAAATAACAAGACACTTTCGATGAGGTATATAAAAAAATATATATGTCAATATAGGGATCACAAGATATACGATAGATCGTGTCACATATTGTGTTCAAATTGGAAATATTGTTATTCATTATTCATACACTCCTAGATAGTGACAACCAATCAGAGCACATGTTAGTAAATTACTAGCCGTGCATAAGTATTGTATAATTGCACATGGCGTGTACTCCGTGTAGTATGCATAGTGCTTTCGGATGCGTTCATTTTTCTTGCAGGTGGATGCATTTATGTTTGCTTGCATTTTACAACATTTTTAGAGACAATTTTGTTATAAAAATAGCGGAAATCACAGAATTTTTCCTTGTGTATGAAATAGGTCGCGGCTCGTGCATTAGCTGCATCAACATCTCAGTACACATGCATTATTTTGTACAATTTCACTCCCAACAAGTGATACACATTTATTAACTTATTAGCTGTCATACTATTCTGTCATTAATATACGCTCTTCTTCATTTCTCCCAAAATAAACTTTGGGGCACAAATACATAAAGGGTATGACTTTCTTACCTGTAAGATTATTGAATGTTCCACGAGGACATGGGAACTGTTCTGCATATTCTGTGCCATTAGGACAATAGTATCCTTCAGGACAGATATAGGATCCATACCAGACAACAGGTCCTATAGTAGCATTACAGTAGAAGCCCTCCAGACATGTCTTACATGTCCATTCACCAGGAGTGTCTTGGTATGTACCTGTGGAGGAGTGCACAGATTAGAAAATATATAAACAAAATATATGGAGGGTATGCCATGGAAGTCACTCATGACAAGAGTCATTCTCATCTTAAATACAATTCTGTCCTCCAAGAGGCTCCATTGGAAATTCCCCATGATAATACAGTTTAGTTCCGTTCAGTTCAGTTTATTTCACCATTAATCCTAACCCAACTACAATCCCCGAAATATGTCTTGAAACATTAAAGCGTCTTTAGGGGAAAATAAGTCCCCCCACTCCCCCGTGCAATGTTGAAACGTGCAAATGTGTTCAGCGTGTCTCCAAAGTGTCGCAACATTGAATGATGGGGGTGGGGAAGAAAAAGTGTTAATTGATGGCCCAGCTTTCTTCTAATTCCAAATATTCAACATTTTTATCCACATTAAAAATACACTTTTGATTTCATTTAAGATGCCTAAAGCGTTTCAAGGACATATTTCGGGGATTGTCTGAGGCAATCGCAAAAATTAACACCTGATTTTAATCTTTTGGCTATAACTTTAAAACTACTTGATAGAATCACTCCAAATTTTCAATGAATATTAGTTAGTGCATAAGCTATGATGTGGGTATAAAATAAAACAACTAATTGTATCAATTTTGACTATATCGCCCTGCACTACAAGCAGGTTGCACCCATCACCTGTGTATGTCTACAATCATAGATTGAATACAATAGCACTCTTTTCAAACATACTAATCTTACAGATGTGAGTGATCAGCATGATATAGTTCAATGCATAGGTACCGCGTGAAAAAATTTCCATGACTATTTATTAATAGATAGGCTATGATGTGGGCACAAAATAAAACAACTAATCTTTTATTTAGATAGTGGTCAAATAATTCTTTTGTACTGCATCCATTTGCATATCTTCTGGAGCGTGCCTATAGAGGAGATGATTTGAACTAATGACCTTATGTGCAAGCACTCTATAAGTAAATACTTATGAAAACGTATGAAACTTGAGCGTGGGGGGTGTGTGTGGGGAGGGGGTTACACGATAATCGATTATCGATTTTCCTCCACCACCCTCAACCATCCTTAGCGACTAATCATCCTTAGCGACTGCGATTGAACATGACAGTCTGTGATCATCATTTACGTGTTAGGTTTTAGAATTTAATTGAATATTGACAATTAATTGATCATTGATTGTCGGTTATCGACTGTCTATTACCCCCCCCCCCTCCACCAACAACTCAAACACTGCTTAACAACGACATCTACCGGCGTGGCGTGTTAAATAAAGACTGTGATCACGAACTCCTACTACACTAGTGGAAGTTTTGGATGAGAAAACGGACATTTTGATGAGAATCGGCCAAAATGGTGAGAATTTAATTTTCTCATTCTCTTGGATGAGAAACTTCCTGGTGTGTGTGTCAATCATTATTGTCTTATTAAAACTGGTGAGAATTGCTAATCCCCGCCAAATAAACATTATTATTTTCTCATCCAAAAGAATGAGAAAATTAAATTCTCACCATTTTGGCCGTTTCTCATCAAAATGTCCGTTTTCTCATCCAAAACTTCCACTAGTGTTATCTGACAATTGCTATATTGCCCATATTCATGACATTTAAAGATGTCCGGATCTATGTGTGTCTTTATTACAATTAACAAAAACAATCAATTATCATGCCATAGATAAATTAGGGTTTTAAAACTTATTTTCGTGTTTCACAATGTCAATTGTCATGAATATAGAAGAAAAGTTTACTGGTTTGAATAAGTCACACAAAAAAAAAAGAAAAAAAGAAGTGAAACTGTTGGGGCTCGAACCACTAGCCTTTCGTTTCACCGTCTGAAGTACTGTCCATTACACCACGCTGTCATGTTGAAATAATTACGGGATTCCGTGATATATGGGTGCGCATTGCATTCTCGTGATTATGAAAATGGTAAATCTCGACAGACGATTTACATTTGCTAAAATCAGTAAAATGTAAATAATGTTAGAGCTAACAAAACGTAAAATAGTAAAATTAGATGTAGTTTTTAACAAGCTTTCAAACAAAACACTTTACAAATAAAAGTTGACACCAAATCGGCCTAAATTATGAATTTTGTCAACGGTTTACCATTTCTAAATTAAAGAAACTCCTTGGTAAACCGTCAAATCACTATGTGATTCAATGGGACGATTTACAATCGCACTTTACCATTTCACGCAAATAAAATGATCAATTTGAAAGATATCTCTGCATAAGTAGGCCTACTTCATGAGCGTACTAATGCGATTTTTTTTATTGGTTCGTTTGTTTTTTTGGGTTTTTTTTGCTTTGGGGGGAGGGTGTTGATCTGCAAAAGGTGAAAAGGGTCCTTTTTTGACTATATTGCCCTGCACTGCAGCGTTCACGCGATACCTATGCATTGAACTATATCATGCTGATCACTCACATCTGTGAGATTAGTATGTTTGAAAAGAGCGCTATTGTATTCAATTTATGATTGTAGACATACACAGGTGATGGGTGCAACCTGCTTGTAGTGCAGGGCGATATAGTCAAAATTGATACAATTATTTGTTTTATTTTATACCCACATCATAGCTTATGCATTAACTAATATTCATCGAAAATTTGGAGTAATTCTATCAAGTAGTTTTAAAGTTACAGCCAAAAGTTTAAAATCAGATGTTAATTTTAGCGATTGCCTCATACAATCCCCGAAATATGTCTTGAAACATTAAAAGCGTCTTTAGGGAAAATAAGTCCCCCACTCCCCGTGCAATGTTGAAACGTGCAAATGTGTTCAGCGTGTCTCCAAAGTGTCGCAACATTGAATGATGGGGGTGGGGAAGGGAAAAGTGTTAATTGATGGCCCAGCTTTCTTCTAATTCCAAATATTCAACATTTTTATCCACATTAAAAATACACTTTTGATTTCATTTAAGATGCCTAAAGCGTTTCAAGGACATATTTCGGGGATTGTAGGACTCACTAAAGCTCACTATTAAAACCACTCTGCGTGCATGCATTCCATGGACTTGATGACGCAATCAGACCAAGTCATATATACCCAGGGAATCGTCGGCCGGGCCAACGTCACCTGTGTAGCTACATGCTGGGGATCTTCTGTGTGGCATGCGAGGGGTCCGAGGTTGAATCCCGGGGTGCCAAGTGACTTTCTTCTTCATCTTCTCTCCTTTTTGTTCCTTCTTTCCTTCCGATAGCCAAAAACCACGGGTAGGGTTAGGGTTAGTGACCATGCATGGTTTTCCTATATGCCTCCTTAACCCTAACCCAACTAGGACTCACTAAAGCTCACTATTAAAACCACTCTGCGTGCATGCATTCCATGGACTTGATGACTTAATCAGACCAAGTCATATATACCCAGGGAATCGCTGGCGGGCCAACGTCACCTGTGTAGCTACATGCTGGGGATCTTCTGCGTGGCATGCGAGGGGTCCGAGGTTTGAATCCCGGGGGTGCCAAGTGACTTTCTTCTTCATCTTCTCTCCTTTTTCGTTCCTTCTTTCCCTTCCGATAGCCAAAAAACCACAGTTAGGGTTAGGGTTAGATAACTTCTACACAAGTAAAGCAAAATTATATGGTAGGAGACCTAAACAGAACAGAGCTCAAACATTTTTGGCCACCCTTTACAATAAGTTAAACATTCAGGACAAAAGACAATCAAAAGACGTATCAGGACGTATTTATGTACAGACAAAGACCGGACAGGACATGTGAGACAGACATACAATAAAATAAGTGGAAGGTATGTCATCTTAGAACTGTCCTCCAGCATGGCTCCCATTTCAATTGTTATACCATTCAGGTCGGTTTATTGTATAGGGTCTAGACCTATATACAAGGCTCTATGTTTCTGCACTGCAACAACATACACTAGTTATTCGCTACTTGCACGGTTCCGCCATTATGCACTGTAAAAAGGGGGAGAGCCTCGAACTGGCAGCATACATGAAAGGAAGAATTATGTAACCTTACACAGAACGTTATGACTAGTTCAATTCCCATTCATGTATGCTGCCAGTTCGAGGCTCTCCCCGCACATAGTGCATAATGGCGGAACCGTGCAAGTAGCGAATTGACTTGAAATCCCAGTAATATATAAATGGAAGTAACAATGATGGAAAGGATTTATCTATAGACTTAAAATACAGGCAAAAAATGTAGACCTCAACCAGTCTTTTGATTTGATAAATAGGTGTTGAACTTATAAATTTAGATGTTATCCATGTACATGTAATGTAGAATATCATTGAAGTATACAGCACAGAGATTATAACTTGAGCTTAACTGAAGTCCTCCAATTGAACTACTACCATTAAAATCAGATGCTATTCCACTGTGGCCTGCACGTATGACACATGTTACAAACAAAATGACAGGAGACAAGAACTGTGTCCGCTTACCTGAAGGACATGGCACAGGATCACCATGACCAGTTGTACAGTAGTGACCAACTGGACATGTGTAATTGTCCGGAGTGGCAGTCACTTGACCAGCTGGACAATAGAAGCCTTGTTGGCAATCACCAGATGGATTTGGTAGACCTTCTGATCCACAATATTCACCTAAAGGATTGAGACACATAAAATCACATTATTCCTTAGCTGCTTTTTATGAGATGATTTTTTACGAAAATGTGTGGCACTATCAAGCAAAGTGACTGGTATTCAAATTCGCTCTTATTGCTTTGATTTTAAGCAATATATAAACTGTCATATCTTAGGAACTATAACTCCAATTTAGATAGACTTTTCAGAACATAATTGTCGCTAATTAACTACATAAGGAATTTGATGTAAACTTTGAAACTAATTTTACTTTTGTATAGACCTTTTTCCTGTGAAGTCACTTTATCGATATTGGGTCTTAGTTGTAAACAAACACGTGCCCGTTATGTGAAAACACCAAACACTCCATATTTTCTTCTCAGTTTTGTCATCTTTTAGTTTTACTCCAGCTACACAAAAAAAAAAATGTTTAAACAGTAACTGTTTACCGTTTATCTTTGTTTCAGCTTGTTTTGATACTTCAAAATAAAAAAAGATCCGGCAAAAACACAATGCTATTTGAAAATCAATCTTTGTTTTGTTTTACAATTTTGTTTACATTTTATGGCGTGACAAAATTACTGACAGCTGGCAATCTCGTGCAGGATGCCGGTGCAATATTTGCGTTTGGCGTGGAAGACTTAAATGCTGGACTCAATAATAGATTTATTGACGTCTGGGGAAAAAGGTCTGTAGACACAAGCTTAAAACTGATTTCTCCTACATTACCACCCTTCTGTTATTACGAATTAAAAATTGATTTATCTCATTACAAAAATAATAAAATTTTATCTACACATCCACAAAGTGAGCAATAGATGAATTGTATTCTGCATTTTACTGTAATACATAACAGCTTGATTTGCATACCTTTAGTACATATCTTGCAGTTAGATTCAGCACTTTGTCCTTCTGCATCCAGGTAATAACCAATATCACATGGTGTTGGTTTATCACTGCCAATGGGGCAGTAGTAACCTTCTGGACAT
Organism: Amphiura filiformis; assembly: GCF_039555335.1. Lineage (NCBI taxonomy): Eukaryota > Metazoa > Echinodermata > Ophiuroidea > Amphilepidida > Amphiuridae > Amphiura > Amphiura filiformis. Next base: position 17,909,662 of record NC_092633.1, on the reverse strand, counting down.
ATATTGCCTGTAATATTGTCTGTTGGTTGGCTGATTTCTGCTCCAAGGGTACAGTAATATCCTAAATAATTATTAAAAAATAATCAAACAATAATTAAACAGACAAATATGATACAATAGTATCCCAAATATTTATTGAAAATAATAAAACAATAGTTTAGACAGAAGAAAATGTTGGATATTTTAGGGTATGGGAATGTAACAAAATTATGAGAGAATAATACAACAAACACATGTATAAAATGTCTACAAAATACTCACAGCATCCCAAGATGTTAAATAGTACTCATAACACTATGTATTGATATAGAATGGCGTGCACGCAGTTATGCCCAGCACTTACGATAGTTGTACATCGAGTGACTAGGGCATGCTTATGTGGATTTATGAGAGCATGAGTTGAGACTTAACTGATGTGCGCAGTAACAAAAAATGAATAATTTTCACATATTATAAGCCAAACAAACTTTAAATGAAGGATCTTAATATTCAAATACTGTGCCATTTACTATGAATCAGTAGGCCTAAAATTTTGGCATTTATACAGCTCCTTTCATGTCTATCAAAGCTCTTTACATTTATTCCGATGTCGATAGAATATGTCAGCTGCAATGCAATACCCAAGGCACGCTCATACCTTTGAGAGGTGCTCAGTAGTCAATATTCATAACAGATCCCCATTTCACCCCTGGGTAGAGAGAGGCAAGTGAGGTTAAGTGCCTTGCTTAAGTGCACAGCACGATGGCACTTTGGGGCTTGAACTCTGATTGCGCCGTGGTGCCAAATATGCAATATGCTAAGAGGCAAAACCTCCTAGTACTGATCTAAGTGAAGACTCTTCACCTACCTGCAGCACATTGTAGAATTGGTTCTGCTAAGCCTGTTCTATGACAATAATATCCTGGATCACAAGCAATAGGATATTCTGAGCCAGCAGGGCAGTATTCTCCTTTAGCACAGCGTCCTCCTATATCTGCATCATTTGGCATGGGAGATGATGAACCTTGAATACAGTACCAGCCCTCACTGTGTTAAAACAAAAAATAAATGTAATAATAAAGTATTGAACTTTTGTTCACAACACATAAAGTTACTGATCTTAATTTTTTGGTTGTTTAAACTGAAAATAAATGTAATGCATAGTTTACAAAACAAATTTCTTTTACCATTGTTAGAAAATCCTTGATTCAAATTAAATATACCCGAGACATACTATAGGACTCCCTCTTTGCTCCAACAGATCAGTTCCTTAAAAATCAGCAATTAACTGAGTGTCCCTTCTGGGATGTTAAGTTACCTGCAGTTAGAAGTTGGCCAGCTGTTTCCATCTCCCATACAGTACATGCCACCTAGGCATGGATCACAGGAGCTCTCATTGGTTTGACCAGTTAGGTTATTAAATGTACCCGCTGGACAAGGGAATTCATCCGAATAGCGAGTACCAAGTGGACAGTAGTGACCAGCTGGACAGTTGTTGTCTACATATGTTGTTGAGTTGGCTAGGCAGAAGAAGCCTGTAAAGGAGGATGTATATGTAATCATTTGTTATAAAAATAAAGTGTTATGTGTATTTCTAATCATATTTGTGCCATTATATATTATACTTTATGCCTTTCTGTATCTTCTTATTTACTTTCTTTAATGCAATTTGAATTTGAATTAAACTAAAGTAGGAAATATCCTACTCCATTAGTTACTCAACTATACTTTTGAACAGTATTGATGCATGGCCAATATTTACTCTTGTTACTGACTGTGAACCTAAACACATCAAAAAGTAACTACCCTCCCCCTGAATGAATGTCCATTACTACAAAATGGTTTATCATGTGCCAAATTTATGTATTCGGAGCAGAATTTATTTCTGCACATTTCGACACCTCATTTGTTACAATGGTTTTAATATTGATGTGGCAGTGTACATTTAACTGAACGATAACCCATTTTGGAATAGTGGCAATTATTTGATGTGTTTATGCCAAAATAAAACAAACCAAGCATACCTGCAGGACACACTATGCATGACCCTTGACCTTCCTGATCCTGATAGTAACCAGCCTCGCATCCAATAGGAAGTGTGGTGCCAACAGGACACTTGTGTCCTCTTGGACACACATCTCCACTTCCAGTATGGCCGCCTAGCAACGGACATGTTTCATTATAGGTAGCATTGGTAGCTTCATTATTAGGATTGGATCTATCTACTCCAGCATCACACCAGTAGCCTTCACCACAGGCTGTGCTGTAATTAGTAGCTGCTTGGTCTGGACAATAGTAGCCTCCAGGACAGTCTGTACATTGCTGAACCTGAAAAACAAGATGACATTCAAGTTGAGATTAAGTATTAAATTTGCAATAAAACTGTAGTAAAATATACCATTATGATGAAAGACAGCAATGTACAAAACATGTATAAAAACTTTTGGAAAAAATTTGATGCTATTATTGGGGAAAAAAAGTCTTGTCCCTTAAATAGTTGGTAAAAGATGTGCCATGATTTTTTCTAAAAGAAATATTTTTGCAAACGTTTGGAGAATTAGTACTACAACATTTGCTGTTATAAAGGAGCTACAAGAACCACATTCCGTGAGCAAAACATTAGCAATAAGTATTACTTTATGATTTCTATTGAATGATGACACCTGACTACATACCTTGTAGAGATTTTCTTGGTTGCTGTATGTACCAGCAGGACATGGAACCCAATCAAGTCCTGTACCCTCTGGACAGAAATAACCAACAGGACAATCATCATAACCAGCCTCAAGATCAGGATTACCTAATGTCTCATTCTCAGGCAAACAATAGTATCTATAACAGATGAGCAGAGATAAATCAACATGTTATGTCTATTTTGAGAGAAGATGGATGCACACAAGGTTGTTATCTTAGACTTAACCTTGAGTCATCTAATGGGCTATTCAGTTGAAATCCATACACCCCCTATAGGAGACATTAACTTAATCTTCCATATTGGTTGTGTGATTGATGTGGTTTCCCGAATGGGTGACTACATTTGAAATCTACACTCCCTGTGTGTGAGCTGAAGGTCATGTCTTCCATAGGGAGTGTATAATTTTCATCTGGATAGCAACAATGTGTTAAAGGAAACATGGGCAGCTTTGATAATTGATATTCAACAAAATGCTTTATACATTTACAAAATCACTCTTACAATTTAAATATACTAAAACATTTTTCCTAGAATTTGTTTTCTGCACCTAACAACCAATCTTCATGATGCTGATGATGATTATGATGATGATGATGATGGTGATGATGATATCTGCCATCATTGTCACCATCATTGTCATGTCATAGATAATGTCATCCTTATCATCATCATCATCATCATCATCATCATTTTTCTCCACATCCTTTCAATTATACCAAGAAGAATTGATGTTGAAAAGTTAACCCATAGCTTACCCTTTTGGACAGATGAGGCATGTAGATTGTGTTGTTCTGTTAGTGTAGTAGCCAGCAGGACAAGCTTGTGGGACAGGAGATCCTAGAGGACAATGCATTCCTGTAGGACACACTTCTGGATTTGGAACAGCTGAACCTGTATGTGAAAAAAGGACATGTTCAGAATTATAAAGTGCATGGTAAGCTAGAGATGCTGCTCACAGATTATGTTACAAAATTTCAGTGTGGGACAAAAGACTAATTGTGCACACGTCTCCTGTTGTTAGTTTCCTTACCACCTTTTCTGAGAAAAGCTTCCAATACATACACTTTTTATCATAGCACAACATTGATCAAGATAACTACAACACACAAATCCACAAGTACACTACAAAATTCTAATAGTGGCCACCCACACAGGTACACCATTGCCAAGGTATGGGACTGGCAGGCACAAAGTACCTACATAGTACCAATGCTACTACTGCGCAGGACTCATCAGCAGTGGTACTACACTGGCACTCTCCTGGTACTGCACAGTACCAGCCAAGTACCTGTGCAGATGGCCCAAAAGGCATATTGTAGTGTGCATGACAGCCAAACATTTTGTATGTCATTAAAGCCATATGACTTCTTAATAACTTCCTATACAGTATCCTCAAATATATATGTGGGAGTTATGTTGAACTATGCTTGTAATTGCAATACATAATCATCACTTTACCTTCAGGGCAGTAGTAACCTGCCAAACATTGTCCCTCCTCCTCTGTCAATCCTGTCTGTTGACAATAATATCCTGCTGTACAGTTGCGGCATTCTTCAGCCATCTCAAGTCGAGTGTCATTAGAATAGCTTCCTGCAGGACATTTATATGGCACTGAGTTCTGTTCAGGGCAGTATCTGCCTGCTGGGCATATTATCTGCTCATTGCTTGTAGAACCACTTGGACAGTAGAAACCTGGGGAGCATTTACCCTTTGGTTCTAATAAGCCATCTTCATCACAGTACCAACCTGTAAATAATGGAATTGAATTACAGAGTTAGTCATGCTTCTTAATAAGAAAAACATTCCCAAACCTTGACAAAAGTCCCCTTATAGTTGCTACTTCAATTGCCAATAAAAAATTTAGAAAACATTCATTTCAATCTTTGCTCACCATTTCTTAAACCTAGTACCCTTTTTTTGCTTTATAGTGCAACTAGAAATATCCAATTCACCTTTTCGGTAAATCTCATAAGCCTTTGTGAGTACACCTGAGAACTCGTCATTTGATGTCAGGCTGATCTGCGCTGATGAGCACATTGTTTATTACACGTCGTTACTGCGCATTGCAAGTCATTGTGACGTCAAATGACGAGTTCTCAGGTGTACTAGCAATGGGTTATGGGATTTACCAAAAAGGTGAATTGATATTTAATATGGAGCAACTTTAGAATAGTAGTCACTACTCCAACCATAATCCTAACCCTCACCCTAATCTCTTAATCCTTACCCTATTCCTAAAATCAAATGTCAACCCTAACATGGATTCTTATATATTAGGGTGTTGACAGTCATTCTATAATATTGACTTTTATACCATAATATTACAAAGATTACAACATGAAATGGTGTATTACCTGGTGTACATGATTCACATTCTGTATCATTCATCAATCCAGTATCATTACTAAATGTTCCAGTTGGACATGTAATTGGTTCTGTCATTCCTTCAGGACAATAATGCCCTGCCGGACATATGTTAGCATTATCCCCCTGATTAGGAGCAGCATTCTGTGCTCCTGTACGACAGAAGTAGCCTGGTGAACACAGAGTGTATGGATAAGTCAAGCCACGCTGACCACAGTAGAAGCCACCAAGACAGGGGAAGCATTCTTCCTCTGTTTCAAGTCCAGTGATGTTGTTAAAGGTACCGATGGGACAGTCATATTCCTCAGCTGCTCTTGTACCATTGGGACAGTAGTGGCCTGTCAAATAAGAACAACAATGTGGTTTCAAAATTATGCTCCATGTTAATTGAATTGTATTGCCTTGATTTAATTCAAATAGCATTGCATTCAAAACATAATTATAATTATTGTAATATTATTTGATAAATAAACCGTTACAACACGGTTACTTGATTCTTAACTCACATAATATAGTAATACACATCCCTACTCCACAAAGCACTGGAAGCTAAAGTAATATGTGATATTTTCTACTGGTCTTAAATTTTTTTTTTTTTAGTTTTTACAAACAAATCCAATAGTTGATGTTTTCTACCTCAATGACAGTTTATTACTTAAAAGTAACTTGAGAAAAAAAGAAAGAAAGAAAAAAAATGAGAAAATGCTAGCATGACAATCGAGATTTGCATCCAAACATGTAACCCTTACCTTCAGGACAAATGTAAGATGTATAATTGACAATAGGACCATTAGTATCATCACAGTAGAATCCTGAGGGACAGATCTTACAGTCCCATTGCTCAGCTTCATCCTGGTAGTAACCAGCAGCACATGGCACCTTGTCTGGTGATCCTTCTATGCAATAGTACCCTTCTGGACAACGGTAATCATTGGGTGTGGGTATCGTCTGTGCTGGTGGACAGTAGAAACCTAAGGGCACAGCAATGGGGAAAAGCAATTAGCTGCCAATGTTGGTGAACTGAGCTAAAGGTAATATTGAAGATTATCAAAATATTCAAACAAAATAGAAGTTTATTTCTTTTATATAGCCCAAACTAACAAGATCATTTGGCTTGCATTGCATATGTTCGTATCAATACTGAAGCATGTCTATCACATGCAAGTCCGAGTCAAAGTATGAGTCCCTCATGCCCAATCCATGTCCAAGTCATAGTCCTTGGTGCTCATGCCCAACTCCTTAAAAATAAGAACTTGAGACCAGCCTTTTCATGTCATGGAATAACACAATCATGATCTACTCTTGAACTAGCCTAGCCACAGTCGTATTTGAAGACCATGGTTGGTCTGTTCTGAAACAGTCACGCTTAATGCATAGCGTATGGTCATTACATTGTAAACTCAACACAATTATCTGTGCTTATCGAGTGGAACTCAAACGATCAAGAATTAGATATTTTGACTATAGTAACGTACATACATATTTCACTAGAAAGAGTATAAAGTGTGTGCTAACTTATTACCACATAACACACACCCCTACACACAATATGTTTTTATACACTTGTGGCATAACCGCTTAAAATGCTCTAACATCACCGCCAAACTTGATGTGAAACAAAAGTAGGAAAAGAACATGATGATATGTTACTAACCAGCTGAGCAATTTCCTTGTGGTTGTGACAGTCCACTCTCATTACAATACATGCCAGACAAACAATCAATACAGTAGCTGAGATTCTTAGCACCCTCGCTTGGTAGATATGTGCCAGGTGGACAGTCAGTCTCTGCACCACTTCCCTCTTCACAGTAATGACCAGAACTGCACCTGTTACCTGCAAAATGGAAACAAAATTGTATAGGAAATCAGTTTGAATTGGCTTTGTGTGTGTGACCCAAAGAGACTAATTATAGATAAAATTATAAAGATAGGGGGAAGTAGAGTACAATAGAGGAGGAAAAAGTAACAAATGTGTTTTCTATTGTGTTTACCTTTTTAATTATAGAAAAATAATCATATTATAACAAGACGGGTTAAGGAAAAACAACAGAAATTTCATCTAATAACCACTGCATATTAAATATGCAATGGGTATTAGATGAAATTTTTAGAAATAAGGATTTTGAAATTACAGATCTACAATGGCGTCCTAGCAAGCCATCCATTCACCTGTCATTTTGGACAGGCAGTTTGCTCCTGGGATAGGTAAAATGAATACTTTAAATTAATGCTTCAGTACATCTATAGTTGGTATAGCTATAACAGTTTATTCAACTCTGACCTATATTGAATTCTTCAATGACAGCCATAGCAACATATAGGAACTCACTGAACCAATAGGTTGAAGGCTGGTTAATACTGGTGAGATCAAATGCTACTTACAAGACATCACTTAACAGAGACTTAATAGAGACAGAGGGTTAGACTTACCACCTACTCCAGATGGGACCATAGTAGATGATCCTAGTGTACAATAGTATCCAGCCTTACATAATCCAACAGGTGCATCTAATCCATTGATGTCACAATACCAGCCAGCATCACATGGGATTGGCTCAAATGAACCTTGAGGGCAGTATTCACCTAGAATATAACATAATTTACAAAGTTGCACAATTTAGCTTCAGTAAGATAGATTGTTACAAAGTCACAATAACCAAATCTTTAACTAAGTGACTGTTTAGCCAGCTGCCTTTTAGAATAAATGTCTTTGGCTTAGGTGAGACTCGGCCTTCTGTACAATAGTTTTGTTCAAACTGAATTTTTTTTTTTTTTCAAATAATGTGGATGTATGGCCTGAATTATACAATATCAGTGCATTCCTTAGAGGAATATTTTGTGATTCAAGCATCCTATTTTTATAATATGTGTCAGTAGATATCCACAAAAAAAGCTTATTCCCAAATTTTCAGTTGATTCCGATATTGCGTTTGTGAGTTATGCATGATTATGTGTATTGCATAGGTTCCATAGGCACTGTCTTGTAATTTTGTTCTGTTAACAGCACATAAATACAATTGACAATATTTTTGCTAAGCGAATGAATCGGCAATATGATGTTGCCACAGGCTTACGATGGTATAAATTTTAGGAAAGTAGGAGGATGAGGCTGTGGATCATGAAATGTCCCTTTAACTATAAAAGCACATGATACTCACCAGCAACACACTCTCCACCCAAGCTCTCATTCGATGGTTGTTGTTCATATGCTCCACTAATGCAATACCAGCCAGGATCACAATAGCCAGTAGGCCAATCATTACCCTGTCCCTGACAATAGCTGCCTGGTGTACACGCTACACACCATGAATCATTGTGTGCTCCGGTCAGATTATTAAATGTCCCTTCTTGACATGGCCATTGTATGTCATATTCAGTGCTCTCAGGACAGTAATAACCAGCTGGACATATAGTGTCCAAATAGGTGGTGGCATTTCCTAAACAATAGTAACCTGCAATTAAACGATGTTAACAAAATCAGTCTATTTCCATTTCATACATCTTGTTTAACATACTAACAAATTATTGGGACAAACAACAGGATTACAGTTATTCATTCCATGCAAGTTATTACCATTTCATCCATATTGTCAAGTCCACATTTAGGTAAAAAGGTGTTGTTGGTGCTAATTCTGTTTGGTTTTATTTATCCTAAGTGTCTTGCAATATATAGCAAGGAATTCTACAGTATAGAGCTTATTCCCTATATCCCAGCATACCCCATTCCAGGATACTGCATATTCTCATCTCCATGCAAAACTTTCTATGCCTCAGGTAAAATCTGACATTCAAACCATGGGCAGATGTGAGTTGTTGCCAACAGACCTATTGAATATTGCATGATGGGATATAGGGCAAATGATTTATTGTATTCACTAACCTTCAGGACAGTCCTTGCATGTGAATTGCCCGTCTTCATCTTGATATGTTCCAGCAGGACATCCCTCTGGTAGCTCAGAGCCTTCTTCACAATAGTATCCTGCAGGGCATAGGCCACCGGAACCCGTGTGTGCTCCTGGAAACAACAAATTTTATTCAATTCAGTTTTAATACTGTATAGGCTGACATTTTTGTGGTTGTTTTATTTTCGTGAATTTCACAGATTAATATGTGCCCGCAAAAATAATAACCCGCGAATATGTTGAAATTAAGAAATTTTATTATATAAGATGCCAACAACCGCAAATTTAACACCTCCCGAAATTGTCAGTGATACTTGAAACCGCGAAAATATCTGTACATGGAAATATTGGCGTATACAGTAGTTTAACATCAAAACAGAATAATATCAGTGGTATTAATGTCAACTTACATGCTGTCATTATAGTTTCTTAAATTGGCCAAAAATGTCTTTAAGGGCTGGGGTATGAACGTTTGGACAGTATTTATTTTGGGACATTAGAGCACATCAGACATATCGAATTGCATTCTGAATACGGAGAATGTCTTTCTGATATCAAATAATTTTGATTTTTTGAAATTCGCAATTTAATACACATTTTATGGCAAACCATTAAAATTGATATTTTTGATATTTAACAGTACTCGAAGTAAACTTTATAAATCTGATGATTTATACTTAAAGTGTATGTAGGTGGGATGAAAAAAGCGACGATCAATTGAAAATTTTGACCTTTCGTATTGAAGATATGGATTTTTTTCCCAAAACACCAAAAAAATTAGGTCTTTTTGGGAAAAAATTCATATCTTCAATATGAAATGTCAAAATTTTCAATTGACCGTCGGCTTTTCCTCCCAGCTACATACACTTTAAGAATATATCATTAGATTTATATAATTTACTTCGAGGACTGTTATATATCAAAATTTGAAAAATATCAAATTTTTATAATTTGTCATAAAATTTGTATTATATTGTGATTTTCAAAAATGAAAATTATTTGATATCCGAAAAGACATGCTTCAGATTCAGAATGCAATTCGATAGGTCTGAGGTGCTCTCATGTCCCACAAAAAATACTGTCTAAACGCATAATAAACGCTCATTCTAGATCCCTTAAAAGAATCAAAATCAGGAAAATACAAAAACATTGTAGAAATGCACTTCAAATAATTCTTCTTGCATTCTGAAAAGATTTGTGTCAAAACGGTTTAAAAATATATTTTGAGATATTGTCAAGAACCAAAAATACATGTTAAACTGAAAATGTGATACTAGTATTCCTTGGAACATTTACAATAAGATTTATGTGTTTATTATCCCCAGTAGTGTTCAAAATCAGGGTATAGTATACTTACCATCATACACACAGGAGTCATTATCAAATGGTACAGGATTACGTTTATCTACTTTGTATGTGCAATAATGTCCAGCCTTACACTTGTCAGTAGGTTCTGTTAGATTGGTACCTTCACAGTAGTAACCAGCTGAAAATATATCAACAAATTGCACTTAAGGTTAAATAACATTCAAGATTTGATTTAAAGTAAAATGTAACATTACCCACAATAAGTCTGATTGGTGAAAGATTCTGGTCTGACCTATAGTCCGTCAAAGTACAAAGAAAATAGACCTCGGAAACTGGAGGTATGAGAATAATTATTTCAGTGCAATGCGTGTGTAAATGCTTCTTTGGCACACCAACTGCTGCGCGATTTATACTTGCCAAGCACACCACACGCTTTATGCATTGCATTTTTTACACGCAGTGCGTGTGATGCAAAGGATGGACCCCTGATGCCACAGATTTGGTTTTTACTTCTAGGTTGAATGGTCATATATTTTCAATAATTCATATTCTTTCAGATATATCAACAAGATATGAAGAAAACAGAAAGGTTACACTTGTCTTTGAGATCTTGTTCCATTTTGGATTTGAATAAATTCCTTATGCCCTAGCATAAAGAATTCAGATTAAGGGCAGAGTAATGGGAGAGAACATGGACCTTTTCGAGCTTCATTATTTCTGAATTGTATGTCCAAAGTATATAAAACTATACATTTTTGGAAAGGAAATGAGGCAAGGAATCCCATGGTGACGTCAGATTTGTTTAAAAATCTAAAGTTTTTGAAAAAATCACAAAATTCACTTTTTACCCCAATTTTTTGTGACAACTTAGAAAAAAATCCGTTCAGAGTAAAAAAATTCAGTTAGCTTTTCATCAAGAAGAGACATGAACTTAGGGAAGGTTTTTTTATTTTTTTGAAATTCGTCTCTTTTTTCGTAATATTTAAAAAACATGTGAAAAAAGCCATTTTGTCACTCTATTAAGCTAAAAATTGCACATAATGGTGTATATTTTTGTTTAAAACAAATATTTTGAAAAAATGAAAAAACCTTCCCTAGACTTTGATGTACTCTAAAGGATAGTGAAAAAAGTTTACCCTTTGCTTGCATATTTTTCGAGTTATCTTGTCACAAAAATCGCATAATATTGTCAAAAGTGAACTCTGAGAAATCGATGTTTTAGTAAAAAAATGTCAAAATTATGCACAAAACGTCCTTAGATTTTAAAACGGTAAGACTTTCACACTTGTAAAAGCTGTATCTGGTGCATGGTCTAAATGTGCATCTTTTTGCACCAATGAATCTATAGTGTCTGCTTTCAGTGCGCCAAAATTCAAAATAATTAAAAAATCTAAGTGGCATTTTGACTGCAAATTTTGTTTTGTTTACACCACATTTGCTGGCGTTAACAACATACCGAATGCGCCTTGATCTGCGTTGGACATACAAGCAGAGTTGCGCCAGCGTCACGCTGACGCGAATCGCACGCAGTAATCACAATATTTCGATTCAGCGCATTTCTGACTCATTATTTCCGCCAATTTACTAAGCTGTCTTGAGCCATGTGACTTTTTAGAGTTGAAAAGAGTGAAATAAATCAAGCAAAAATATGAATAAATATTAGCAAGTTGTATTTTATCAGTTTCAAGTGAAAGAATACATCTTAGTGTTGATAAATATCAAAAAATCTCAAATTCGGTCGTGGACGAATGTGTCTTCCATTACTCTGGCCTTAATCTCTCTAGGCATGAACATAATATCTAACTCATTTATATTAAACTACATTAGTACTGTATACAGTAAATATTGTAAAAGTGCAAAAAAATGACATGGGTGGGGAATAATGTAGTTTGGGATTGACAGATCTCTGAATGTCCCTCTATACGGGACAATATGTGAGAAATTGTAGATACAATTTATGCAACATGGTTCATTCTGCCAATTATGACAAATTAAAAAAATTTGAATACTTCTTTTTACCATAACTCACAATCAATTTTAGCAACAAGCAACTCATTTTGCTTGTGTGCATCATATACAAATCTGCCCAGGCATTGTTTCTTTAACCCTAACAAGGAACATGCTTTTTTGCTATCGGAAGGCAGAGAAGGAAACAAAAAGGAAAGAAGATAAAAAAAGATTTCACTTGGCACTCCCGGGAATTGACCCCAGGACGCCTCGGGTGCCACACACACAATCACCGACCTTTGCCACGGGGAGTCGCTTGCCCGGCCAGCGACTTGGCGCCCATAAATGACTTGGGGTGATTGCGCAATGCCATCACGTGGAATGCATGCATGCGCAGTGGTTTTCTTTGTAAGATATTGTAAGATTTATAGGTATTAGGGTTATAATGCAGTTCACAAAATTCAAACCAATACTTCTCACAAGTTTGAAATGAAATCACTTGGTCCAAATATCCCATGCCCTTGGAATTTCCACCATTATACTGACAAATTTTCAACCACCTAGTTTCCCCAAGAGAGTCAAATGTTTTAGTCAAAGATACCATTTTATACAGTACCAAGCATTACATTACAATGTCATTCCTCATCTCTTACCTGGGCAGTCAGTGCAATCAGATTCCATTTCCAATCCAAGTCTACCACCATAGGTACCCGAGGGGCAGGCAGTCCAGTTACGACCAGTTCCAGCTAGACAATAAAATCCTTGAGGACATAATCTGTGCCCAGCAGAAGAATTACCTACATGGAAAAATTAACAAATATAAAGATTGGCATAAATATGTTTGTATTGAATATTCTCATGTTTGTCAAGTTTTTTTGTGTCAACATTAGCTAGTTCAGCTAAAATAGAGTAGGGGCTTCATGCTGAAGTCCCAAATATACTAATGAGGTTAATGTAAATAACATCTTGTTCCAATGCACATGCAGCAACACAAAATACTAGGGACTTCTGCTGCATGAATTCAGTACCAAACTGGGTTGTTAAGATACCTGCATCAAGCACCGAGCACAAGTGATATCAAAATCTTTTTCACTAAATTTGGTATCAATTGAGTTCTTAACCAAGTATCTTACCTTCAATAACTTCTTCAGGTACACAATAGAGCCCAGCTGGGCATTCTAGACAAGATGGCATCTGAGTCAGGTTGGTATAGGTGCCAGGCTCACATGGTACAGGTAATGGACTACCTTGAGGACAATAGAGACCTATAGGACATGGGTAGTCATCAGGGTTAGGGACATACTGTCCCTCAGGACAATAGAAACCTGGATCACATTCAGCTGTCGGTGATGACAAACCTGTAAGAATTAATAATGTGGGTTAGGGTTAGAGTGAACTCATCTGTTCAAATTTTAAGAAGAAATCCAACCAAATTGGAGTAAATATTCAACTTATTTTTCATCAAAAAGGAGACTTTGGATATATTAGAAAATAGTCTTTAAATTCAAAGTCAAACTTATAAATACCTCATATAAATACCAAATAAACTACAATACCTGTATCATTGCAGTACCATCCTTCATCACAAAGCAGACATTGTGATACATTCCATCTTTCCATGGTGTTAAGGTAAGTACCAACAGGACAAGGCTCAGGAGATGGTGACCCCTCTGGACAATAGTGACCAACTGGACATGATATATTCTGAGGATCCCATGAACCAAGCTCACAGTAGAATCTAGAAGAAAGAAATACATTCAGATTAGATTAAATTTCATCACATGAAACGATACCATGCATAATTTACTACTTGAGTATTGAATGAAGAAACTGATCAAATTTATTTTCACTTGGTCTCAGAATCAGCAATCATCTATTCATAGCATTTCGACAGGTTACTATGCATCATCATCCAGGACAGGCCCTTGCCACCAACTTCTGCCAACTAGGCCAGACTTAATATTGTTACTGACTAAAGGCAGATCATATGAGCAGCCAATCAGTGGCATATTTAGTATGCAAATCTTGTATAAGGAATCATGTTTTAGGGTTTAGGTGCCATTAGCTCAAGAATATATATGAATATAAAAATAATGATACACTTCCAAATCCACTTACCCTGGGTCACAGAGCCCACTAGTATTAGTCTGTCCTACTTCCCCACAGTATTCTCCTGGTGTACAATACTGGCAATCGTCTTCTTTCTGCAGCCCATATTCATCACTAAATGTGCCTTTAGGACATGGTATAGGACTAGCTGTTCCCTCTATGCAATAGTGTCCAGGGGTGCACTCATTGGCGTCTCCACCTGATAAACATAATAGTTAAGATAATATAAAAAATAGTTGTGGAATATTTTAAGGTACATTGCAAACCAATTATAGCTAAAGATCACACATATTCTAGTAAATATATAGAACACACATTAAATTTCTCCAGTTGTTACAATGTTATATTTTATAAACAAACAAATAAAGAATAATTAATTGCCTTGATATTATAACATTTTAAATTGGGGATGATACTGGGAAATTAATTTTTACAAGAATTTTAGTCTTTTCTTTTATTTAATAGGCACAGCACAATGTTGATGAAAATACTTGTCACATACTATGTCCCATGTATTTACCTTGATCTGGAGTAGAAATGTTGGCATACTGCTTGCAGTAATATCCAGCAGCACACAGGTCATCAGGATTCACCATACCAGGTATAGGACAATAGTAGCCCCCTAGACAAGGACTACACTGGCTTTCATAACCAAGACCTAAAACAAATACACAATGAAAAATACATCACAGCATTGTTTCATGGAAAACTGTCTTGTTACTACCCTTACAGTCTATCATCAAATACTAAGGACCGAATGAGCCACAGAGGCACCTTGGAGAAGAGCGGACAATTGAAATCTATAGGCATTAGGTTCTAATGATTTGGAGTGATGCAACACAGGAGGATATGCAGAGCTTTTGGGGTTCAGGAAAAGCAAGCAAGTAGGTAAGCAAGATTTCATACATGAATTTGTCAATCTATATGCTAGGCCAAACTGTATCCGTGCTGGACTTGACAGTAGTAAAATATGTGATTGGGCATTGTTTACATTAAAGGAATGTCATGTGTACAAGAAATATCTTTTCAGAGTTTTACTGTTAGATTTTATGTCACACTATTTATGTACATACCTGTTAAATTGTTAAATGTCCCAATGGGGCAAGGGAACTCCACATCATATCTGGTACCAGGAGGACAATAGTGACCCATAGGGCAGCGTGTTGTGTCATTGTTTAAGACCACTGGTTCCACAGTGTTGTCACAGAAGTAGCCCATAGGACACTCTTTACATGAACTTTGACCTAACTCATCTTGGTAGGTTCCATTTTCGCATCGGGTAGGATAAGCTGAGCCAACTTCACAGTAATGTCCAAGTGTACAACTACACATTGAATATAAAACAATAGAAAATTATTGGAATAATTTTACAAATAAGTTGAACAATTTTGCATAGTGATTAGAAAATAAGTTGCATGAATTTATGGATAAATAAATATATAAAAATATATACATATAGTTGACAAAAAACAGTTCAAATGTTACATGTTTTTATATTAGTTGGTAGAAGACATCAAAACCAAATTCCAAACTGGTCCTCAACTATATGTTGGAGGTTGATCAGTCAACCTACAATGCTGGATAAAAGCTGATAGAATGCATGCAAAAAGTTTGTACTGTCTTTTGTCTGCAATATTCCATTATTATTCAGACCCTTTCTTCTGTGTCAAACCTAGACCTTTTGCTACTAAACATCCCATCCATCCCACCACTCAATGTTTTGTACTATTTGGCATGTAGGAGCAAGAATACAGGATTCTACATTGATCAGGGGTATTGGGACAAACCTAAGCAGGCTAACTAACATTACTATATTCAAACTCAAAGTGTGCTAACAGTTTTGGCTGGCATTGCAGGGAGCATGTGTGGCCGAGTGGATAAGGCGCCCGACTCATAATACATAGGTTGCGAGTTCGAGCCCCGCTCGTGCCAACGTGTTGTGTCCTTGGGCAAGGCACTTTATCCTCATTGACTACTAGGGGGACGGGGTTGGGTTGGATTGGATGTTTGTATAGTTGTTTGTTTCAATGTTGCAATATTGGCGCTGATTAAGCTGCTGCCTGCAAAATTGCATTGTGTCTGTTTAGGTGTGTTTAATGTACAATTCTAGCAATTTGACCTGCGGGTCACCATTAGAGTTTGAAATAAAAACCTTCCTTTACAAATAGTTACAAAAGCATATTGTTGTTGAGCAGAAAAAACCTCATGTGCCATTGGCTCCTGAACATGCTTAAAGCAAAACTTTGTATGTAACTGGTTGGCAGTATTGTTTTAAACATGTTCAGAGGCCACAAACACATTTCCTGCCCAACAACGATATAAATCCAAAATATAACTGTAGTGGGACATATTTTTCTTCAATGGATAATAAGTAAATTGAGATAGATTCAATAACTTTGTTGAAAAAACATCTAAAAATGTACTTACATGTTTTCAGCTGGATCAGACACATTCTGTCCACCAGGACAGTAATAACCTGCATCACAATCCCCAGCGGTAGCAGGACGTCCATCTCCTGGACAATACTCTCCTAAACTACAACTTAAACAATCCATAATGTCATCATTCATCTCACTGTCTAGGTAGAAGCCTGTTGGACATGGCAATGCTTGGCCACTACCTTCTGGACAATAGTAGCCTTCTGGGCAGACGTTGCCAGTTATGCCATCAGTAGGAGTTGATGTGTTGCTGGCCAAGGTACAGTAGTAACCTATATTTGGGTTATAAATAGAGAATAATTATGATTAATTGTTCAAGTTGACTAAAGAAATGCGAACAGAAGTTAATATTTGATTGAATTTTGAATCATCATGAAATTTGTAAAAAAAAAATCTATGGCAAGATTGTGGTTTGCAGTTACCTCAATAAATATATAGAAGTATTCAAAGAGTTACATTGGTTACAAGTCACATTCTACAATCAATTCACACAAGGCTGACATTACTTACCTGCAGTACAATTGCCTGTTGGTTGATCTAGACCTGTCGTCTGGCAATACTCTCCAGGATCACAATCAGTAGGTGCATAAGAGCCTAGAGGACAATATGTACCAGGCTGACATTCCCCACCATTCTCTGTTTCCTGGGCTGCAGTTGCATTGATTGTACAGTACCAACCTGAGAAAGAAAAATAATAACCAATTACATGTTACTTGAATTTCTATATTAATTCAATAAAATATATTAATTGTGAATACTAACAACTATGATGGATTAAGTACCACATATGTTCTGAGTGCCAACTGAGGACAAAAACATATTTCATATTCCAAATATGGAACTTTCAGCCAAAGTACACATAATTTCACTCATGTCTTGACCATAACCAGGTACTTGGTGATGGCATTAGTTGTCAAAAGAAGTTTTATTTTGCAAGTAGAAAATATCACTACATACACACACAAACCCTAGCCCCAACAATAGCAGACAGACAAACAGATATATACTGCCAATCCAATAGGTATCACTCCATAATGTAATATTTGTGTTTTGAAATGTAGCTTGCTTGTTTATTTGAAACATACTTTCCTATAATGAATCAAATAATCTTTTCAGATTCATAAGTCTGGTTACAAACATCAGGAGTAAACTTTGCCTACCTGGATCACATGGACCAGTTGGGTTTTCCAGACCATCAATGTCACAATAGTATCCCGGTGTACAAGCCACACAGTCATCCAGGCTCTCTGCTCTAGTAGTATTGAAGTATGTGCCCCTAGGACAAGGATTCTCATATTCAGATGCTGTACCAAGAGGGCAATAGTGTCCAGCAGGGCATGGACTATCCTCATATATCACAGATCCTGTAGTAAATCACAAAAAGTATCAATATGATTACCATTTTTCTTCATAAAATAGCACAAGCAATTAATGTTACTAGAGAATAAATTTGTGAATATTCTCAGTCATCCAGGTACACACACATAATAAAATGAGCATTGAATCTGTTCCTCATTTTTGATAGCGACAGTATCGCATCCCATCCAAGACGCATCATCAGGCTGGTATGACGTCACCATCAAGTGTGTCACAGGTCAATAGTTCATCATCTGATCAGTCAGCCTGATGATGCGTCTTAATAATAATAATAATAATAATGGAGGGTTCTTAGTAGGCGCGCAATCTTCAAAAGAACTCAAGGCGCACAAACAATAAAGACAAACAAGTTACATATGTGAATCCGGAAAAGCATGAAGAAAAAGATGAGTTTTAAGTTGCTTTTTGAACTGCGTAAGCGAATGTGTGTTACGGAGGCGGTTTGGAAGCGAGTTCCAAACAGCCGGGCAGCGAAATGAAAGGAGCGTTCACCAGCCGATTTTAGATTTACACGGGAGATTTCAATAATCTTTCAGTAGAAGATCAAGTGATCGAGCTGGTTTGTACGCGCAGAGCGTAGCAGACAGATAAGTTGGTAAAGTATCTTCAAAGTGCCGAAAAGCAAGAACAGCTAACTTATACTGAATCCGAAATTCTAATGGCAGCCAGTGAAGCTCATATATGACGGGGTGATATGCTCATACTTCCTTTTCTTCATGATTAAACGGGCCGAGCAATTTTGTATTCTTTGAAGTCTGTTAAGTTGGTCAGTGGTGATACCAGTCAAGGACGAGTTACAGAAGTCAAGAAGTCTTGGATGATACGTGACACTGTCACTATCAAAAATAGTAAGACCAGATGAACAGATTCAATACTCATTTTATTACTTGAGTATATATTTCTACTGTACTAGCTGCCATTTTTGTTGCACTCTCCTCACCAATTAGGCAGAAATAGGCAGTATTAATTTTGCTAATTCTAAGGAAATAATATACCATCTTTTTAAAATTACATTTAATGTGATTTTTAAGAAGCATCTTCATATCTCAAAAGATTACACAATGGACTAAAAAATAATTGTACAAAAGCATTATCTCTTAACTTACACAAACAATGAGTTTACCTTGAACAGTATTTGTTACCTGATGTGAGCATCAGAATTGAATGTCATCAAATAGAGCAACTTGCTATGTAAACATTTATTTAAATTTCATCAAGAAATCCTCACCTTCTAAACAGTAATACCCTGGTGGGCAATCCAGGCACAGCTCCAGACCTGTGACATTAGCATATGTACCTGCTTCACATACGGTTGGTTGGACACTACCTTCTGGACAATAGTGACCTTGTGGACAAATTCCTCCCACACCAGTCTGACCACCGGGCAGTTGACAGGTGCCGTTTATGATGGTAGCATTGTTGTCACCATTTGGTGTTGCTCTGTCTACACCATATTCACAGTAATAACCTATAATAAAGAATAACAACATTTTACTCAAGTTAGACTATCTTTTGAATAAAGTGCTCAATCCCAAAAGGGAAAGCGTATAAAAATTCAAAGAACAGACCTTCCAGAATAGGTAGTCGTTACTCTAAGTTTCATGCCTAAAAGGCAATCGTACGATTGCCTTTTAGGCATGAAACTCAAGAGTAACGACTACCTATTCTGGAAGGTCTGTTCTTTGAATTTTTATAATAAAGAATATGTAGGTAGTTAACATTGGGGATAATTTAATCTACTTAACCAGAAAACCTGACTTTTTTGTTAGATGGAATCCCGGTGTTGTCACTTAACATTGACTATGTGTACGCATGATCGTTCCCAATTTCGCGAAAAAAGGGGTTATTTTTAAACTATGTTCGCGAACATTTTATGTTCGCGATGTTTAAAAAATAGGGTTGTTTTTGACGACGGTGTACTCGAAATTAGAAAATAGGGTATATTTTTGTGAATCATCATCATGATAATGTTGAAATCCCAAGAAATCTTACCATTTCTCGCTCAATTTACTCCCGGATTTCACTTTTGTGAAACTTTTTTGACTTCCTAATATCCCGGCTTAAATATTCAGCAACACGCTCGACTCGGTTTTATTTGTTTCATGGTTTGTTTACACCGATTACGTCACTGGGGACTTACCCAATTTGGCCGCTGATTCCATGAGACTTTTTTCATTGGCTTTATTAATGACACGCCCGGCCTCCGGAGCCTTGGCAAACTGGGTACCCACAAACCGAGCCACAAACACTGATCTCTACACAAAGATCAGTGGCCACAAACTCTTCGAAATGGCACCTGATCATAAAGGAATTGTTCCTTCTGAACCTTCTGAAGTTGTAGTCAGCAGGGCGAAAACCGCAAATCGCTAACTATTTGGTGACCGGCAAGCTAGAGGTTTTTCTTGAAAATATCTAAAGATGGGGCTGAATATAGTGGTTTGAGTGAGGGAATTCGTGGCAAATGCCACTGAGAGTTCGTAATTTTTGTCAGTCAGTTTATGTATTGGTCACATTCAAGCTTTATTTTGCAACAAAAAAAAAACCGGGAGGAAAGGTTACATTGTTGATAACTGTATCATAAAAAACACATGATGCATCCTATTGGATGTATTTGAATCTGTTATTTTCCTCATTTATACATGTATATTAAAAGGACAACAGAGTTCTCCTCAGAAAAGACAATGAATCAGAACAAGTGTTTTTGTGTGTGTTCTTGAAATGTTAAAAAAGGGGTACTTTTGTAAAAGTGTACTTGAAATGCAAAAATAGGGGTATTTTTTAAGGCTAATTTGTACCCGTTTTTCGTGTAAAATAGGGGTAAAAAATGACGAAAATGTTCTTGAAACCGCGCAAAATAGGGGGGTATTTTTGACTTAGGGAACGATCATGCGTTACGCCTTTGAATGTTAAGTGACAACACCGGGGATGGAATCACCAACATTGCAACTAAAACCTTCAGTGGATGACCTATGATCACCAGAGGTCAATCAAAACACAATATTATTTAAATAAAGGAGTAAAGCTCAAACTGGCACTATATTAAAGGAGAGAAAAAATCTGAACCGTTCGAATTAGAACCAGCGCACACTCACGATTACATGTTGTTGAGTTCCAATATTATTTAGGCAGTTAATGACCTAAGTAGTTTTGGGTGTATCCAATGCTGGTTTCAAATATTCAGCTTGCACCCCAGTAAGAACAATTTAAAACCTGTGTGCCACTAATAGTTTTAATTTACAGAATTTTATAACATTATGCAAATCCTGTCTACAAACTTGATGAGCACACCATATGAGTATTACAAATATTTGTATAGAGACTATCCCAACAGTATTCTTTGATTTCACATACCTGGTATGCACATCTCTTTTACAGCTGTTGCATGGAGGCTATCACAATAGTAGCCTCCATCGCATGCTACACACTGTGACTCCAGATGTAAACCAGTTTCATTGCTGTATGTTCCCCTTGGGCAAGACTGCCAGTTAAATCCAGTCGCATTTGGACAGTAATAGCCTTCTGGGCAAGCTTGGACCAGATCACCAAGTACACAATACCTAGGCGAAATAAAATAAATATTACAGATACAAGTCTTTACAAGAATAATGACATTAATAAGCTAATAGTATTTTGTAGTAGTCTAAGGAAAGTGACAGCTGGAAAGCAATGATTACTATATACCTCATATTTAGATTCATTTTTATCTGAAAGTGGGGGCATTTTTTAAATAATGCCTGTGTTTTAGAAAATTCTTATCAAAACGAACTATGCGCGGGCATGGAAATGAACTATTGCTTGCTGAGCCCTGCTCAAACTCTACGCAACATCGACATACAGCTGTTTACTGACTGTATTGAGTGTTGATAATCAGTCTGTGGAAGAGATGATAGATATCACTTCTAGAGCAAAGTTGGTTGATCTGCGTATACATCTATTAATTCAAGCATCGTGATGCTCAGCACTATCAGATGGCAGGAATCTTTGGTGGGAATCTTTGTCTACAACTTGTACGGTATTTAAAATAAAAAACTGACTTCTTCATACTTGGGGCAAGGTTAAAATTATAGGCCCTAGATGATCTTAAAACCATGCTATGACCCTCAGCGCAAGAGCCAAGCTCAGGTCATAGCATGGTTTTGAGATCATCGCAAGCCAACAATTTTAACCATGCCCCTCATAGCAGTAAATATTTGTATACTATGTCTTTCCAAAACCTACAATCTTTGCAAACTATATTACATTCACATTTAGGTCTACATTTAAATCAATCAGAAATATGCAAAATTAAATTAAGTTAAAATAGTTGCAAATTATGTGAAGAAATTGTCTCTAAAAAATGACCACTTTAACTGAATACAGCGTAATTTCTTACCATCCTTCTGGACAGACGTAGCACTCATCAGCATGTGTGTGATTCATATAGGTACCTTCTGCACAAGGCAGAGGCTCAGATGAATTGAGAGGACAGAAGTGACCAACAGTACATGGGTAATCTTCTGGACGAGATGAATTCTGACCTTGTGGACAATAGAATCCTGACTCACAAGGACCAGTTGGTGTGTCCAGACCTAATGAAAGGAAGCAAACAACATTAATGTTACTGTATTAGTATGTAAAAGTATTTCAAATAACTTAAAGGAGGATTTTGTGATCCTAGCATCCTCTTTTTATGACATTTTCAGCAGATATCCACAAAAAAAGCTTATTCCCAAAATTTCAGTTGATTCCGATTTTGCAAGTTGTGCATGATTATGTGTATTACACTGCTCCAAAGGCCACTGTTGTAATCTCGTTCTGGTATACCAGAACTAAATTCAAATTTGACGATATTTTTGCTAAACAAATTAATCTGCAAGAAATTTTTTGTACATAAACATTATGTAGCCAAAGGCTTCCAGTGGTATAAAAAGCTCAACTTTTTGAGAAAAGTGGGGGATGAGGCTGTGGATCACGAAATGCCCTTTTAACACTGAAGTTCAGAAACACAACTATTTATTCCAAAGTTTTTTTAATATAGCCAGCAATTTCTTATGATATTTAGAATTTGGGACAACAGGAAAAATATTTGAGAAGCCCTGCCCTACGGATAGCATAGTGATAAAATGTTTTACCATATCCTTTTTAAGCGTAGTCCTGTATTGTGCTTGCAATGTCAAGCATTTGCATAGGACCTTGTACAAAATAATACAGGCTGGACATTTAGTAGTACACTTAATTTGTAAAAAGGATTAGGAAAAACATTTTATCACTATGTTATCTCCCAGGGGTCTTTAAACATATGGATGGGTGATATCATAAAAATCAATTTTGGTGTTGTTAAATATCATTAATTGATTTAGGTATATCTGCAATGCTGTGCTGCAATCTCCCAGATCTCTCACAAGATTTTAAAATAAAATTAACATTGGGCAACTATTTCAACTTAGGTCATCTTACCTTGTAAATCACAATAGCTTCCTTCTGTACATAGTGTGCACTGACTTGAATTTAGTAGACCTTGGTATGGGTTAAATGTACCCTCTGGGCATGGTGTGGGTACATCAGATCCAGTCGGACAGTAATCTCCAGTGGTACAAATCACTTGTGTACGTGAACTAGCACCAGTTGGGCAGTAATACCCTGCACTACAGTCACCTAGAAGCACACAAAAGTAAGTAAATCAAGTATTTTCAATAGGTTCCAGTGATGCACTTTGATACTCCTGGCATCTTATATGTAAATGTTAATCATTGTTTTGCAGGACAATGAGTTTTCTAATCATGCTGCAGAAAAATACATTATTGAAATGAAATTATGTTTTGTTCTTCTTCAGGGTTGAGTCGGTATCAACAACAAAATTAAAACCAGAGAACCTGATACCGACATGTACAGTAGTGCCATCAGCTATGGGGGGATTGGGGGTATTTGGATTCTTGCCAATTGTGCACGGAAACAAATGAAAACAATTCTGCATCATCTGAAGCGCAATAGGTGTCGCCTGCATCATGCAGGGCACATTAAGTGCATCTCTCAAATGTGTCTATTATGCGATGTCAGGCTCACATGACAATTGCCTCAAGCGAATTCCCACCCAAAATCAAATACCCCCATGTGGGTATCAAGATGGCGGCTAAGTCCGGGTTCTCTGGTTTTACTTCTGTTGTATCAACACATTTCACCAACTTTTGAGTTTGGGTTGCAGCTTTAGGTACATGTCTCTAATTATCCTGTTGGGTGTGTTGACTCCTGAAGCTTTCAATTGTATTTGCTTTGACTATCTCTTTTCTTTCTTCAACCAACACAAAAACAAAAACTAACAAAATAGGATTTTGTGAAATGTATCTGTAAGCTTTGCCAAACGGAATACAATATTTGGTTTACGATACCTTCAACATCCAATAGACCATAGCTTTCACAGTAGGACCCAGCCAGACATTGGGTACAGCTGCTCTCATTATGTAGACCATCAGTAGCTCCATAGGTTCCTGGTGGACATGAGTAGGGCTCAGCAGTACCAGCTGGACAATAGGAACCTAAAGGAATACGGCAACAAGTAATAATTAAAAAAATAAAAATGAATCTAACATGCTTGGGAACAATCTAGATTATTAGTCATATACTTGGTTTCATGAATTTAAAAAGTCACGGATTAACAACATTTTTTACGAGTTTCAAATAATAATATTAATCGAATTTGTTTTCATTGCATTTCATTGTTAACTCATTAAACATTGATATCAGATGGTCAGTTTTGTTATGATATTCAATTTTCAAACAATTCTTACAAAAAAACACTAATCTCAGGTGAGGTAAATTACCAACAGTTTTCATGGTCACACATTACTAATCTGCCACATATTTTTCTGATTAAAAAAAAGATTAATATTATAAAAATAAAAACACTGCTGCAGGGCTTTACCTTGAGGACACACATCAGCATCATATCCTAGCTGTGGTGTTGATGTATTAGCATACTGTCTACAGTAGAATCCTGCCTCACACACATCAGAAGGTCCTGATTGGCCAACCTCACCACAATAATAACCACCTGCAAATAAAAAAAAAATCAATAACACCATGAACTCTGAACAGGAAATTTGGTAAAAATACATTTTTTTTAATTTTTGCTTGTCAACACCAACTAATATTTTTATATTCACAATGATATATTTCATCTACTACATCACATGACTTCCATCAGATGTGATCACCTGATCCATCTTCCCAGTAACTGGTTTCCAGTTTTCATTTGCAGTCTTGCAAAATGGATCAGATATGTGATTAAGCAAATAATAACATATTATATAATAACATATAGTGTGTGAAATATTCACTTGGTTTAGACAAGCAAACCTATAAACAAGTGTATATGGATCAAAACACTGATATAGTGATCTAAATACTTTTTCAGTAATTAATTTCATATAAACTACACTAAACATATTCTTCCATAATGAATTCATTGCTACAAACAAGATATCCACTCAAATATACTTCTGGATTAACCATGGGGTACCATCACTATGAATTCATAATCTTACCTCTTTACAAAATGGTGATTATATGATACACAGAAGTTATAGTCTCCCACATATTTCTCCTTAAGATTAGAAAACTAAACAAGATTTATCTGTAAGTTGTTTTTAGTTCTTTGGTGTTCCTCTCTGACTATAGGAATGTACACATGACGACATGCACTAATGTCATTCAGTGATGTGTCAATACATGGAAATCCCTTTGTTGAGAGGACCACCAAAGTATTATGTTACAATAGGAAATGAATGTTTTTGAAAACACACTTACCTGTGCATGCATTGCAGTCACTGGGGTCATCATAGCCAGTATCATTACCAAATGTTCCTCTAGGACATGGGTATTGGTCAGCTCTTGCTGTTCCTTGCAGACAGTAATAACCAATGGGACATGTGACAGTCTCATTCACAACAACAATGTCACTGGTGCTATACAGAGAAATGTAAATATTTTAAGATTAATTAATAATGCTAGGTTGTATTTCTATACGAGGTGACGGGAGGAGTGTAACCACTACGCTGAATGAAGATGCCATGATGGCGTCGCAAGATACGTCTTTACTCTACTCGGACTCTGAAAAGGTAACTTTTTAAGCTTATGTCAATATGACAAGAGTCCAATATCAGTCTACATGCTGCTATACAAATAAACTTATTTTGCAGCTATGGAGGGTGTATACTATCACAATGTAATGCTTTTGGTAGATTTGATTATAGTGTAGCATAGTATAGTAACAATTGGTTATAGTAGTGGTTTTGTTTTTTTGTTTTTAAATGAAATTTTGGAAAATGCTTGAGAAGAAAATGCCAACTTGTACAACAGCAACAACCATCTTACCTGTCACAATAGTATCCTGCAGGACAAGGGTCACATGACCACTGCCCAGGCTCTGATTGGTAGGTGCCACTAGGACATATGATGGGGTCAAAGGTCTTCTCTGGACAGAAATAACCTACTGGACACTCTATGGCATTAGGTATATTTTGACCACGAGGGCAGTAGTAACCTTGACTACAATTTCCTGGGTAGACAAAACAAAATATGATACTTTAAGAAAGCTTAACTTATGATTAAGATAAATTTATTTGTTGCGCCCTTGGGCAAGGCGCTTTGCCTTGCTTGCCTCGCTTGCCTCACCCCACCCAGGTGCAATGGGAAGCTGTTAGGAGTAGTCATTGTACCGATGAACCCTGCGCCATTTGTAGGCTGCAAACATGGTTCCGACATATTCTAATGACATCGGAATAAATGTAAAGCGCTTTGAGGCTGTTTACAGCATTAAGCCCTATAAGAATATTCATATTCTTATTTATTTATTTAAAGAGGTACCAGCACATCTGGATTTATTCATAAAATGTTACACAAGCTTAGCAATTTATAGCATAACATAATCCATGATAATAAAATTGTCCAACTCGCCAAGGTCCTGACCATCTAAAAGAACATAGTGATATGTAAGGACAAGGTTACTTGCCCAAATTCTAGTATAAACATTTAGTAATTGTTGGTATTTAGTTCCTGCATAAACCTGCCAGTTGACCAGGCCAACGCTTATGGACCTTTAAGTAGAAAATAATTGAAACTTTGATTTTATAGTCTACAAAATATTAAATTCAAACTGCTACTTAAAGCGCATCAGCTAGAGTTTATGATCAAACAAAGACTTCTATTTGTAGTAAGGATGCCATGTTCCAATTTTGCTTTTCATTTTGTAACTTTTCAACTTTTGTTTGTATCCCATTATTCTAACATTTGTTGGAAAAAGTATCTTTCAGGTACAAACCAAGGTAGAATATGTATGAATCATATTGAAGTATTTTAATACATAAAATCCTATTTATAGAAGAAAAGGCAGAAATGAGAGGAGGAAGGAAGGAGGAAACCAAGAATAAAAGTAAAGCAGGAATAACAAATGAAATGAAAGGAAAGGAAAGGAAAGGAAAGGAAAGGAAAGGAAAGGAAAGGAAAGGAAAGGAAAGGAAAGGAAAGGAAAGGAGAGGGAATGAAAGGAAAGGAAAAGGAATGAAAGGGAAGGAACGGAAAAGGAATGAAAGGGAAGGAAAGGAACGGAACGGAACGGAAAGGAAAGGAAAGGAAAGGAAAGGAAAGGAAAGGAAAGGAAAGGAAAGGAAAGGAAGGTCATACATACCTGATGGTTCTGTCAAGTTGTAATCACCACAATATTCTCCCAGACTGCACTGTATACAATCTGTGATATTCTCATTCTGATCACTAGGACTGTATGTTCCTTGTGGACAAGCCGTAGGCCATGGTGAACCTTCTTCACAATAGTAGCCAGCGGGGCAAACATCACCCTCGCTACCATCAGTTGGTGTTCCTGTTGTTGCTCCCAGTGTGCAGTAGAACCCAGCAGAACATGTTGCAGTTGGTGTGGATAGGCCTGCTATCTGACAGTATTCCCCACCAGGACAGAGAATAGGTGCACCAGAACCTGGAAGGGAGTGGAAAGAGAATTTAAAAAAAGTTGCATTTCTACCAATAATAATGCCCTACTTATAAAATGTTTCAGATGCACATTGATCTCCAGAAATATTAGTGCGTAAATTGCTCTCATCATTATCATTATTTATACTCAAATCAAAAATATATCTCAAAACAGATGATAATCGAGTCTAAACAAACCAAATATTGTTCTCCATATTTTATAAGCATATTTACTATAAGCTAATGTATCTAAAGTATCAAAACCCTAGAAACTTGTGATTTCATCCAGTTATTTTCCACAAAACTCTAACTTCGGAATCATTTTCAGAAGACATTTGTGTCTATATGTATATAGTAAGTGCATGTCATATTGTCAGCCTAATACAATAACTGCTTAAGTCTTTTTTTTGTAATTTTGATAACAAAGGCACTTAGGCAATTATTGTAGTAAGCTGATAATATGTGAAGTATATATGTAGGTACTCGCAAGCATACAGGCTAACATATGCTTTTAACAGGTGAATATCTGAATCAAATTAAGAATATTACATTTTTATAAATATAGCCTTACCTCTTGGGCAATAATATCCCGGTTGGCATTCTCCACCATGTGTGGTTGTATTAGAGCTATCAGCCCCTCCTGTACAGTACCACCCAGCATCACACTCATCTGTATAGTTGCTATTCCCATAGCCTTCACAGTATTTGCCTTTAGGACAATCCAGACATTCATCTAGTGATACAGCACTGTAGTGACCATTGTATGTTCCTGGTGGACATGGGAATTCATAGGCATGGCGGGTGCCATTAGGACAGTAGTATCCTGCAAGAAAATATACAATGTGTATGATATTATTCATTCATTCATTATCTAAAGCGAACTGTTATAGTAATTGGCAGGCTTTATCACATAGCATACCGTAGAATTCCGTCTACAAGCATATATGTTCTAAACGAGGTATTTTTTGACGAAAGAGACGAAAGGCAAATACCCCCCACAAACACATTACAATAGATTGGTCTTACAATAATACGTGTTTGTACAGTCGCCTATATCAGTAATATAGTTGTTCAAACTCCAAATAATGTTTTTGTCGAGAGTTTCTGCCTCTCGTCTCTTGCATTAAAAAACACCCGTTTAGAGGCATATATATGCTTGTAGACAAGGTTTTACGGTATTGATATCGATGCATAAAACTATACTTTGTCTACTCTCTTCAACATGCACAATATAGACTAGACAGGTTAACTACGATTAGATACAAGATTCCTATTAGCCCACATGCAGAGGTACAGCATCGCCAAGGTACCTTACTAGTACAAACAGAGTAGCTACACAGTACCAATGCAACATCAGTGGTACATCACTGGTACTACACTGGCAACGGTGTACCTGTCCAAGTGGCCCCAATAGGAATCTTGTAGTGTATATCACCCTTTATGTGGGTCTATTTTCGGCGTAGTGGTAAAAGACTAACAATTTCCGCTGAATCCATGTTGCTGAATTTATTTTGTAAGCGTGAAGTTGGCGACTTATAAAGGAATGAAAGTCCATAGTTCAAGGGCATCAAACAGAATTCATAAAAACTGAAGATTTCCCCCCAATCCCAGCATAGACTTAAATAGGTGCTTTCACATGGGTACATTGCATTACTTTTTATCAGAACTTTATTTGATATAATATTGACAGTAAGCTCACCTTGTGGACATAGAAAGCTGTCATATCCAGTTGAATTAGCCACACAATAGTAGCCAGCTATACACTGGAAGCAAGCTGCTTGACCAGTCAGATCATTATAGGAGCCTTCCTCACATGGTGTAGGCAATGTGCTACCTTCTGGACAGTAGTGACCAATAGGACAGATTCCTCCTTCCCCTGTAAAGTGATTAAATGGATGAAGAGAGAAATAAGCAAATACTTTGGTTAATCTGGTCTTTTCTTTTCTTGGTATAATTAAGAAATAAGGAGTAAATGCACCCCCTTTACACCCAAATAATGTGTCTGATGCAATAAAAGTGTAAATAATGGGAGAGGCACAAACGAACCCATTATCTAAACGTTTTTACTGTTGAGGACACATTGTTTGGATGTAAAGGATAATGATACACCCTTTATTTCTATTATATTACAACAAAACTGTGTGATGTAAAGAGAAAATATTACTTTTTATACCCAAATATTTTCAGTTGTTTACTTCAAGGTGGAGTGCGTATGCAGAAGTGACAGCACGGTTAGCGAAAATATTTT
This sequence comes from Amphiura filiformis, assembly GCF_039555335.1. Lineage (NCBI taxonomy): Eukaryota > Metazoa > Echinodermata > Ophiuroidea > Amphilepidida > Amphiuridae > Amphiura > Amphiura filiformis. Next base: position 17,879,338 of record NC_092633.1, on the reverse strand, counting down.
ACACACAGCCAAGCGTAATACCATGCGTGGAGTGTGTTACGCCACTCAACCTATTATTGCGAAGAAAGGGCTCTCACATGATATGTTTTAACAAACTACAGTGCGCAATTTTGAATAATGGGTCGTGAGGGTAAAATAATGAGCTATTATCTGGACGATGGCCTAACAAAAACAACCAAAGAATGAATAAACATGCAAACACTTAGTTTACCATCACAATATCATATCAGAATACACATACTGTACATGTGCTAAGTCTATGCATTATAAAGTGTATGGGAACCAGTGCCTGTCACTGAATCTGTATCAACTCTATAAAACCAATAACATAAAACCAAATACAACCAATTGCTGACTCTCAAATATCTGCTTTGTATTTTCTATAGTATTTATCTCCCTGTTGCCTTATTTTGAACTTCCCAATACATAATCAACTACAGTGGAAATAACAATTGAATGAACACAGCCTGACATAGCGTAACGATTTTTTTGCATACACTGTGCGATGCACGCCAGCGTGTGCGACTGTGCATGAGTCACGCGGAAGTGAATCCAATCATGCCAACGCTCTCCTGATTGGTTAGTATTGTATCCAAGGCTGTGCGTTCACGTTGCAGTTTGAAATATTGAGTACAGTTGTTGAAAGCTGTGTTCATTCAATTGGAATTCTTACTGTACCTATCAAACTACATCATTATTACCTGTGAAATAAGTCTGTGCAGGACAAGCTGGGTCACTCAAGCTGTCATTACCAACCCCTGGATTAGGCCTGTCAACACCTGATGTACAATAATGCCCAGCTGTACAATTAGCTGTAGGCGCTGTAAGATGTGTGCCTTACCTGTGAAATAAGTCTGTGCAGGACAAGCCGGGTCACTCAAGCTGTCATTACCAACCCCTGGATTAGGCCTGTCAACACCTGATGTACAATAATGCCCAGCTGTACAATTAGCTGTAGGAGCTGTAAGGTGTGTGCCTTACCTGTGAAATAAGTCTGTGCAGGACAAGCCGGGTCACTCAAACTGTCATTACCAACCCCTGGATTAGGCCTGTCAACACCTGATGTACAATAATGCCCAGCTGTACAATTAGCTGTAGGCGCTGTAAGATGTGTGCCTTACCTGTGAAATAAGTCTGTGCAGGACAAGCCGGGTCACTCAAGCTGTCATTACCAACCCCTGGATTAGGCCTGTCAACACCTGATGTACAATAATGCCCAGCTGTACAATTAGCTGTAGGAGCTGTAAGATGAGTGCCTTACCTGTGAAATAAGTCTGTGCAGGACAAGCCGGGTCACTCAAGCTGTCATTACCAACCCCTGGATTAGGCCTGTCAACACCTGATGTACAATAATGCCCAGCTGTACAATTAGCTGTAGGAGCTGTAAGATGTGTGCCTTACCTGTGAAATAAGTCTGTGCAGGACAAGCCGGGTCACTCAAGCTGTCATTACCAACCCCTGGATTAGGCCTGTCAACACCTGATGTACAATAATGCCCAGCTGTACAATTAGCTGTAGGAGCTGTAAGATGTGTGCCTTACCTGTGAAATAAGTCTGCGCAGGACAAGCCGGATCACTCAAGCTGTCATTACCAACCCCTGGATTAGGCTTGTCAACACCTGATGTACAATAATGCCCAGCTGTACAATTAGCTGTAGGAGCTGTAAGGTGTGTGCCTTACCTGTGAAATAAGTCTGTGCAGGACAAGCTGGGTCACTCAAGCTGTCATTACCAACCCCTGGATTAGGCCTGTCAACACCTGATGTACAATAATGCCCAGCTGTACAATTAGCTGTAGAAGCTATAAGATGTGTGCCTTACCTGTGAAATAAGTCTGTGCAGGACAAGCTGGGTCACTCAAGCTGTCATTACCAACCCCTGGATTAGGCCTGTCAACACCTGATGTACAATAATGCCCAGCTGTACAATTAGCTGTAGGAGCTGTAAGATGTGTGCCTTACCTGTGAAATAAGTCTGTGCAGGACAAGCCGGGTCACTCAAGCTGTCATTACCAACCCCTGGATTAGGCCTGTCAACACCTGATGTACAATAATGCCCAGCCGTACAATTAGCTGTAGGAGCTGTAAGGTGTGTGCCTTACCTGTGAAATAAGTCTGTGCAGGACAAGCCGGGTCACTCAAGCTGTCATTACCAACCCCTGGATTAGGCCTGTCAACACCTGATGTACAATAATGCCCAGCTGTACAATTAGCTGTAGGAGCTGTAAGGTGTGTGCCTTACCTGTGAAATAAGTCTGTGCAGGACAAGCTGGGTCACTCAAGCTGTCATTACCAACCCCTGGATTAGGCCTGTCAACACCTGATGTACAATAATGCCCAGCTGTACAATTAGCTGTAGGAGCTGTAAGGTGTGTGCCTTACCTGTGAAATAAGTCTGTGCAGGACAAGCCGGGTCACTCAAGCTGTCATTACCAACCCCTGGATTAGGCCTGTCAACACCTGATGTACAATAATGCCCAGCTGTACAATTAGCTGTAGGAGCTGTAAGGTGTGTGCCTTACCTGTGAAATAAGTCTGTGCAGGACAAGCCGGGTCACTCAAGCTGTCATTACCAACCCCTGGATTAGGCCTGTCAACACCTGATGTACAATAATGCCCAGCTGTACAATTAGCTGTAGGAGCTGTAAGGTGTGTGCCTTACCTGTGAAATAAGTCTGTGCAGGACAAGCCGGGTCACTCAAACTGTCATTACCAACCCCTGGATTAGGCCTGTCAACACCTGATGTACAATAATGCCCAGCTGTACAATTAGCTGTAGGAGCTGTAAGATGAGTGCCTTACCTGTGAAATAAGTTTGTGCAGGACAAGCCGGGTCACTCAAGCTGTCATTACCAACCCCTGGATTAGGCCTGTCAACACCTGATGTACAATAATGCCCAGCTGTACAATTAGCTGTAGGAGCTATAAGATGTGTGCCTTACCTGTGAAATAAGTCTGTGCAGGACAAGCCGGGTCACTCAAGCTGTCATTACCAACCCCTGGATTAGGCTTGTCAACACCTGATGTACAATAATGCCCAGCTGTACAATTAGCTGTAGGAGCTGTAAGATGTGTGCCTTACCTGTGAAATAAGTCTGTGCAGGACAAGCCGGGTCACTCAAACTGTCATTACCAACCCCTGGATTAGGCCTGTCAACACCTGATGTACAATAATGCCCAGCTGTACAATTAGCTGTAGGAGCTATAAGATGTGTGCCTTACCTGTGAAATAAGTCTGTGCAGGACAAGCCGGGTCACTCAAGCTGTCATTACCAACCCCTGGATTAGGCTTGTCAACACCTGATGTACAATAATGCCCAGCTGTACAATTAGCTGTAGGCGCTGTAAGATGTGTGCCTTACCTGTGAAATAAGTTTGTGCAGGACAAGCTGGGTCACTCAAGCTGTCATTACCAACCCCTGGATTAGGCCTGTCAACACCTGATGTACAATAATGCCCAGCTGTACAATTAGCTGTAGGAGCTGTAAGATGTGTGCCTTACCTGTGAAATAAGTCTGTGCAGGACAAGCCGGGTCACTCAAACTGTCATTACCAACCCCTGGATTAGGCTTGTCAACACCTGATGTACAATAATGCCCAGCTGTACAATTAGCTGTAGGCGCTGTAAGATGTGTGCCTTACCTGTGAAATAAGTTTGTGCAGGACAAGCTGGGTCACTCAAGCTGTCATTACCAACCCCTGGATTAGGCCTGTCAACACCTGATGTACAATAATGCCCAGCTGTACAATTAGCTGTAGGAGCTATAAGATGTGTGCCTTACCTGTGAAATAAGTCTGTGCAGGACAAGCCGGGTCACTCAAGCTGTCATTACCAACCCCTGGATTAGGCCTGTCAACACCTGATGTACAATAATGCCCAGCTGTACAATTAGCTGTAGGAGCTGTAAGATGTGTGCCTTACCTGTGAAATAAGTCTGTGCAGGACAAGCCGGGTCACTCAAGCTGTCATTACCAACCCCTGGATTAGGCCTGTCAACACCTGATGTACAATAATGCCCAGCTGTACAATTAGCTGTAGGAGCTGTAAGATGTGTGTCTTGACAATATGTGCCTGCATCACAGGCTGTACATTCCATACTGGATACAAGACCTTCTGCTGCACTGTATGTACCAGCAGGACATGACTGCCAGTCTAAACCAGTACCTGTATGCAAATAAGGAGACAAATTGTAGTTCAAAAATTACTATTTTATGACAATTTGTATGTGTGATGATACAAGTTTCAACTCATAATCACAAGATTGTATAAATGCTGGGGATGTCATATGATGGTGATATGGTGACATCCCACACACACATTGCATATTTATTCTTACGAGTTGTTAGTTGGCTTCAACACCTCCAAAAGAGATCGGGACTTGGGGCTATACATAAATACACACATTTATAACACCCCATTCGTTTGATCAAAATGCACACAAACATTAAGATTTACATTTTTGTTAGTAAATAAAACAAAATTTACATAATTTCATCCAAACTTGACACAATAAATATATTAAACTTCTCCATGAAACACTACCTAATGACATTTCCAGTTATTTATGTATTTGTACAAGTATCAGCATATTCCATTTTAATTTGGGACATTCACCAAACACTTGTTATTGGATTCTCAATACTACATTTATGTATCTTACCTTCTGGGCAGTAGTAGCCAGCAGGGCATGGTTGATAAGCCAAACTAGCATTCTCTGGTTGAACTGACGTACAGTACAATCCTTCAGGGCAGATATCACACTCGGATGCTCCGCTATAATTGGTATAAGATCCACCAGGACACTCCAGATAGATAGCACTACCATTAGGACAATGCATACCAGTAGGACAGATATAATCTACAGGGTTTGGTACACTTATGCCTGATGGACAATAGAAACCACCCCAGCAATCCTCTGTTACCACTATCATACCACTGCTTGGACAATACTTGCCACCTGAAAGGAATAAAATTAAAGAAAATGAAAAGTACTGTGTGTGAAATAAACAAATAAAAATACATCATAGATCTTAGAATTTTATGAGCATGCACAATTTCTGATGATGCATGTTTTAGTACTCTAAGAGTGGACATTTTCCAGGTACATTTATTTTCACGCTTTTTGCGCTCAATGCAGCTACTGCAAAAATAAAAACACACAAATTTGTTCTTTTTATGTATAGGTCTATGTAAGAAAACTCAAAATTGCGAATTTAAAAACAAGTTAAATGGCTGAAAATCAGCGAAGCGCGAAAATTTACACACACAAAAATAACCACTTTTCCAGTACTTTAAAATACTTTAAAAAGTGATTTTAATTTTTCAATCCTCACTCCTTCTCGTCCTGTTCTCCCTTTCTTGTTTCTCCATACCTTCCATCTATCCTTCCTTCATCCCTTCCTTCCGTCCGTCACTCCTTTTCAATATCCCTTGCTTTGCCCTTTTCTTACTACCTTCCTTTTTCATTCATTCTTCCTACTGCCCTCCATCCCTTCTTTCATTTCTTCCTTCCCTTCCTTCCCACTACTCACCTGTACAATTGTAGCATTCATCTTGTGCAGTAAGCCCTTGTTGATCAGACCATGTACCTGGTGAACATGCTTCTGGTATGTCAGTTTCTTCAGGACAATAATGACCCTCATAACACTCAACAAAACGAGCATTATCAGCCCCACTCTCGCAGTAATAACCTTTGAATAAAGAATAGTGATACATTACATTCCCATTGATCATTTGTTCCCATACAGGCAGCTGTACAAACATGCATTATTGTAAAACCAATCTACAGTAATGTATTGTGCAGGGTGTCAGCTTTTTGCCTATTTTGTCAACAAAAAAACACATTTAGAGGCAGGCATATATGCTTGTAATGGAATTCTATGGTAACACCAAGAATTAAAAACTATGTATAAACAGCAAAAAAGCAAACTAAAACAGTACCAACTGACCAGCAGGGAAACTTTGAATGGATCTTAAAAAGATTCAAGTAGTATACATAACCAAGGAAAATAAATGTTAAAAACTGTTTAATATGTACATCAACATCCAAAATTTAGGGTTAAAAGACAAAACAACCGACGTTTGGGAGCATAAAAACATCCCTTTACAAGGTTAAAAAAGTAGCACTAGTAGCTAGCACTGCATGAGATTAAAAATCTTATTATAACATTTCACTGCTCATAGAGTATAAAATGAAAGGTGTGCTGGTTGATTTAAATATTAAAATCAATTAAAGCTCATCTAGATTTCCTTACCTTGTTCACATGGCATTCCAGTATGGTTCATACCATAGTTCTCACAATAATATCCTGGTGTACAATTCAGACATTGATCCAGAGACTGACGTAATATGACAGGGTTGTAAGTGCCTGGGGGACAGGCAGTTGGTGTCACAGAACCTTCTTCACAGTAATGACCAACTGGACATTCATCTGCTTCAGTGTCAAATGTAGGCGTGGAAGAGTTGGATCCAGTTGTACAGAAGTAACCTAGATGGAAATAAGATCATCAAAAATTTGAAAAAGCCTTTTAGTGACTTGGTACAATCTTGGCTTCCTTCCTAAATATATGCATACTTTCTTACTGTTAAACCATATCATACTAAGCAATCGCATGGATGCAAAATTATTTTTTCACATTCCGTCTCTAAACGGAAAAGCAATTACTGATATCTGATCATTAAGTCCCTAGCATGCCCTAGAGTCAAATAGCACTTGACTTGAAGGCAACTTTGTTGGTACGTTGCTAGCCATGACAGGATTGTAAAAATGTGACTACAAATATGATGTGGGCATTGGATGTATACTTATGCAATGGTGCCATCTAGATGCTTTATAATTATGGATTTTTTTAATAGATATTATGAATCATTTGTGTCAGATCCAAACCAAAGCCAAAGTAGTTATCATCGTCATCCCTGTGCTTAGTTAAATACAAAATTATTTTCCAACTTTTCTACCCACCTCCCAGTGCCCACATCTAGTTTATGTTGGTAATATACTTACCTGGGTTACATAGTCCTGTAGGCTCTGATAAGCCTTCTATTTCACAGTAACTTCCCCCTGAGCAAGCCATACAATCATCCACACTGACTCGATGAGTTTGGTTATTGAATGTCCCACGTGGACAGGGGAATTGAGTGGCATATTCAGTCTTGGTTGGGCAGTAATAACCTGGACAAAAACACAAAATCGGTCACAATTATTGTAAAACATTGTACGTCAAATTTGCATAATTTCAGGCCCAAACAGACAGCCCCTGCCCTGTGGTTCGTATGTATCTCACATTTTCTTCTATATTGCAGCCTTTAAAATCTTGACAGCAAGGCCTGATATTTTCTGTGTCTCACAGATCACACGCAATGTTTTTTGCCTCTACAATAATGCGAAAAAAGTCACAACTGTATTTTGAGAAAATGCAGCATATTTAAGCAGTTTTACCTTGTACACTTCATTAAACAAATGGCCCTCATTAATAACCGTTGGCATTTATACAGCATCTTTCACATGTATCAAACCACTTTACATTTATTCCACAGTTGTTATAATATGTCAGCTGCCATGTCCAAGGTATGCTCATACCTTTGGACAGTGCTCAATGGACAATATTCATAACAGGTTCCCATTTCACCCCTGGGTAGAGAGATGCAAGTGAGATATAGCGCCTTGCCTTGGTGCACACTCCGATGCACCGCCAGGGCTCAAACTCTCAATCCTCTGAATGCGAGACAGATCCTGTACAGCTGCCCCCCCCCCCATAAATGACGTTCACATGATCTGTGTAGATAATACACATCAAATCTTACCAGTTGGGCAGTAGGAGTCATTATATAAGACAACAGGTTCATAGACGTCATCACAGAAATAACCTTGAGGACAATCCTTGCAACCTGATTGGCCAATTTCATCCTGGTATTCACCCGATGGACAACGCTGTGGCTCTACACTTCCTTGTAAGCAATAATGTCCTACAGAGATAAAAAAAAGCAAATATATTCATAAGTCAGGACAAAGTAAATATGAAGAAAAATGGCAAAAGTGAAAAAACAGAGAGAAAGACATAGAGAAAGAGAGAGAAAAAGGTAGAAGGAAGAAAGAAAGAAAGAAAAAGAAAGAAAGAAAGAAAGAAAGAAAGAAAGAAAGAAAGAAAGAAAGAAAGAAAGAAAGAAAGAAAGAAAGAAAGAAAGAAAGAAAGAAAGAAAGACACCCGACAGGAAAGAAAGAAAGAAAAGAAAAGAAAGGAAAAGAAAAGAAAGAAGCAGAAAACCCTTACATATATGTGATGCGATCAAGCAAAATCAGTCGGAACTCGGCAATAATAAATTTTCAGTTTCCCATAGGATAGTAAAAAGCATTTACAAAGCTAGATTTTGCAGAAAACCCCATTGAAATTGAACAACCAGTTCCAAAGATATGAGCAATTAAAGAGTTTGCAAAACAAGAGAAAACAAAAGGAAAAGTTTCCTTTGTTTGGCTATATCTCAAAATCAATATTTCCGAGTTCCGACTGATTTGGCTTGATCGCATCACATATATGAAAAAGAAAATAATTGAAAAAGAAGGAACTAAAAAGGAGGAAAAGAACAATTAAATAATAAAAGGAAAAAAACAAAAAAGATAATTTAATAGAAAAATAACATCGAAAAGGCCAAAGAAATATGCAGCATTTACCTAATGTGCAGTTATATTCTGCAGGAGTAGATTCTTGTTGGCCTCCAGGGCAGTAATATCCAGCAGCACACTCAGCAGTAGGAGTAGGGTTCCCATGCCCAGCACAGTACCATCCTGAGGTACATAACCGGCAATCTGAGATATCATCATTGAGGGTGCTGTTTAAGTAGTAACCTGGACCACACAGAGTAGGAGAAGTACTTCCTTCTGGACAGTAGGCACCTCCTGGACAGCCATCACCTGAAGTGTACCAAAACAAATAGTTAACAAACACTTGCAATTATACACTTTAGACAACAATAATGACTCTTTGAGGTTTAGATGATAACTTTTGGTGAAATAATATTTTCTGTTTATGCTGCATCATACAAGTACATAACCAGATTCCTATTGCAGCTGCCTGCACACAGAGATGGTAACAAGTCATTTCTTGCAAGTCAATTCCAACTCACTTTTGTTCAAGTCACAAGTAAGTCATGTCATTTTGAAAAATCAAATCACAAGTCAGTTGTCTGTTCAGTAGTTGGCCATGGTGTGATTTGTTGATGGGTATATATTCAAGATGGCGGAAATCAAATCGAGTTTCGCAATACAGTAGGAGTAGGCTGGAATACAGGAGTATGGAAGACATAATCTTAATCTTCCACAGAGCAGAGGAAGTGCGAATTTCAAATGGGGATACCAGAATGGGTGATTCCATTTGAAATCTACACCCCTATGTGGGAGATTAAGGTCATGTCTTCTATAGGGGGTGTATGGATTTTAACTGGAATAGTCCAATGTCCATCCCTGTCCCTTACCTGTAACATTGCCATCTGTAGGGTTTGGTACAGTAGCTTTCAGATGACAATAGTACCCTGCATCACATAGACCTGAGGTGTTATGCATTCCATCGGAAGCGCAGAATTCACCGCCTGGACATGGAATTGGAGCAGGTGAGCCTTCTGGACAGTAGTAACCAGCATCACACTCATCACCACCAGAACCTGAAAAACATCAATGAAGTGTTAATTGGTTTATCAGTACTGGCTTTCATGTCACAAACCTTTAAACCTTCCATATCACAATAACCCATTTTTAAAGTTACTAGTGATTTATTATGTGCCATGCCACAGTCTAAAGGCCTCTGCACACTTGTTGCTGACCATGTTGGGCCAAATTCGGACCACAAACTATTTAGCAACAAACTTGCCATAACTTTACACTGGGTTACATACTTGATATTTATAGTAACTTATGATGGATTTTGTAGGTTATAAAGCATCATGACTCTTTGTGAACTGAACAGGAATAAATCTCTTTTGATGATAGAAATGATTTGAATCTTGACATCTTTAAAGACTGATTAGTATGAATGGTATGTAGCTTTTCAGTAGCCCTATAAAACATACAAACAGTTTTTTTATGTAATTTTTCGAAGCATGCATTTTTTAAGATGGGATGACAACTAAGGGTTTAGAAAATATTTACCACTTGGTGTATCTGTGATAGAACCTCCATCACAATAATATCCTCCTTGACACAGTCCTGTTGGGTATGGTAATCCTTGACTTGCACAGTATGATCCAGCTGAAATGAGTCACATGTAAAACCAGATTAACATTAATGCATCCATGGAAAGGTAAAACATACCTTTAACATAGAGGAAATTCAGCATATAGTAGATGATTGATTAAAAAAAAAAGATTTGTACCTTCAAATTGACCAACCAATGCTGAAGCTGACTGTCACTCACATCATGAAAATGATGCGAGTGACAATCAGCAATTTCACACCGACAATTGTGTGTGACAGTGCACTTTCTTAAATTATACCAAATTTCATTCTAAAATTAACATGATTAAAATGTGAAAATTGAGCATTCCTTTTGGTCAAAAGTGAGATATCAAACTAAAGAGATAACTGTAAAGAAATAAAGAGATAAAGAGTGCACACCAGTAAATACAAGTCTCCTACACCCTGGGAGAAAAAAATCAGTGTTTAAAACGAGGATTCGTGCAATACGACTAAATTAAATCCATCAGAAAAGGCTTAAAACCCAACTATTAGGCCCTGATTCATATTTAATCCTCATTTAGGCCTGGGAAATAGATTGTCTGTGAAAAATGAGCAGGATCTGACTTTTTTATTACAATTTGGCTAAACTTTCAAAATGTGTTACATTTCAGAAACACCAAGCTATTTGTAAGGTGGCGCACGCTGTATGGGCTATAGGGTGATCTAGTCGGCTTTTTCTGGAAAAAATGCTGGACTCGTATATAATTTCTACAATAGATGACTTCATCTGACCTTCGACTTGCAGAAAAGGTAAGTTTTGAAGAACTGAGTCGCTCTGGAGTCAAGAAAATGACGTTTTCCTGGGCCCTGTTTGTACAGAAAGTCTATGGGAGCTATTTACCGGTGTGCACCCTGTACAATTTTGACCTTTTGACCTCGGTCACATTGTTTTCCTTCGAGTTTTAAATTGTTATCGATAAAATCCTTCAAAGCAAAGCCACAAATGACTGTATAGCATATCAATTAAGTGGTTTCTAGCTTGTTTAGCAAACTACCTGCAGATTTTTGACTATTGAAGGAGTATAAAGGTAAGATTTGTGTACAAATAAGGCATAAATCAGTGGAAATGCATACTCGGATCAGTCAGATCACTCGTCATAGCATTGTACATGTTGTAAGACGATGCATGATCATGCATCACTGTGCAACGCGAGACTTCCAAATTTGGCACTGCTGTCATTCTCTATCATATAGAACTGCAAAAGCTTAAGAAAATCGTTCCCACCATGGTTCGAGCATGCATTTAGAAGGCTGTGATTGGCTGAATGGAACCTGCATTGGACAGAATGTTGGTAAGCTTAAAAATTACACTGACCATTTTAACATGTTTTAGGCAAGCTAATTTTCATCGTACCCAGGCTCTATTCCCAGGGCATATGTTATATAGTTACTAGCCATGTACAGTGGTGTAGCATGAGATATCCTGGGGGGTGGGGGTGGGGGGGGGGGGGGGGGGGGGGGTGGCACAGACCACTATGGGGGAGGGAGGGAGGGAGCATCACCAGGCCCTAGGGGCATCCAAGCACCTTTTCTGCTATTTGCCTCAGGGATTTTCAAAATTTTAAATCTATTGACAGGGGACATTATGCCCTTTCACCCCCCCCCACACACCCCTGCAACCCCCCCCACCCCACCCCTATGATGCTACACCACTGGCCATGTATTTTCTCCTCATTTGCTTTTGCAATTTGCTTATCTTCATGTTTGCTTGCTCTTATTTAGAGAGATTAAAATGGGAAATTATGAAATTAGAATTTTTGTCATTGCTATCAGCAGTAGATAGCAAAATATTCTAAAAAGAGTACCATGTCAATTAGCTCATTTGCCTGGTAAAACCCTTCAAACTGAAAGAAACCAGTCTAATTAAGTTTACCAATGTCCAAATTTATGATTTACTAAATAAACATAAAAACATAAAAATTCTTTAGAGTGCACACCAGTAAATACAAGTCTCCTACACCCTGGGAGAAAAAAAATCAGTGTTTAAAAGCGAGGATTCGTGCAATACGACTAAATTAAATCCATCAGAAAAGGCTTAAAACCCAACTATTAGGCCCTGATTCATATTTAATCCTCATTTAGGCCTGGGAAATAGATTGTCTGTGAAAAATGAGCAGGATCTGACTTTTTATTACAATTTGGCTAAACTTTCAAAATGTGTTACATTTCAGAAACACCAAGCAATTTGTAAGGTTGCGTACGCTGTATGGGCTATAGGGTGATCTAGTCGGCTTTTTCCTGGAAAAAAATTTTGGACTCTTTATATAATTTCTACAATAGATGACTTCATCTGACCTTCGACTTGCAGAAAAGGTAAGTTTTGAAGAACTGAGTCGCTCTGGAGTCAAGAAAAATGACGTTTTCCTGGGCCCTGTTTGTACAGAAAGTCTATGGGAGCTATTTACCGGTGTGCACCCTGTACAATTTTGACCTTTTGACCTCGGTCACATTGTTTTCCTTCGAGTTTTAAATTGTTATCGATAAAATCCTTCAAAGCAAAGCCACAAATGACTGTATAGCATATCAATTAAGTGGTTTCTAGCTTGTTTAGCAAACTACCTGCAGATTTTTGACTATTGAAGGAGTATAAAGGTAAGATTTGTGTACAAATAAGGCATAAATCAGTGGAAATGCATACTCGGATCAGTCAGATCACTCGTCATAGCATTGTACATGTTGTAAGACGATGCATGATCATGCATCACTGTGCAACGCGAGACTTCCAAATTTGGCACTGCTGTCATTCTCTATCATATAGAACTGCAAAAGCTTAAGAAAATCGTTCCCACCATGGTTCGAGCATGCATTTAGAAGGCTGTGATTGGCTGAATGGAACCTGCATTGGACAGAATGTTGGTAAGCTTAAAATTACACTGACCATTTTAACATGTTTTAGGCAAGCTAATTTTCATCGTACCCAGGCTCTACTCCCAGGGCATATGTTATATAGTTACTAGCCATGTACAGTGGTGTAGCATGAGATATCCTGGGGGTGGGGGTGGGGGTGGCACAGACCACTATGGGGAGGGAGGAAGGAGCATCACCAGGCCCTAGGGGCATCCAAGCACCTTTTCTGCAATTTGCCTCAGGGATTTTCAAAATTTTAAATCTATTGACAGGGGACATTATGCCCTTTCACCCCCCCCACACACCCCTGCAACCCCCCCACCCCACCCCTATGATGCTACACCACTGGCCATGTATTTTCTCCTCATTTGCTTTTGCAATTTGCTTATCTTCATGTTTGCTTGCTCTTATTTAGAGAGATTAAAATGGGAAATTATGAAATTAGAATTTTTGTCATTGCTATCAGCAGTAGATAGCAAAATATTCTAAAAAGAGTACCATGTCAATTAGCTCATTTGCCTGGTAAAACCCCTTCAAACTGAAAGAAACCAGTCTAATTAAGTTTACCAATGTCCAAATTTATGATTTACTAAATAAACATAAAAACATAAAAATTCTTTAGAGTGCACACCAGTAAATACAAGTCTCCTACACCCTGGGAGAAAAAAATCAGTGTTTAAAACGAGGATTCGTGCAATACGACTAAATTAAATCCATCAGAAAAGGCTTAAAACCCAACTATTAGGCCCTGATTCATATTTAATCCTCATTAAGGCCTGGGAAATAGATTGTCTGTGAAAAATGAGCAGGATCTGACTTTTTATTACAATTTGGCTAAACTTTCAAAATGTGTTACATTTCAGAAACACCAAGCTATTTGTAAGGTGGCGACGCTGTATGGGCTATAGGGTGATCTAGTCGGCTTTTTCTGGAAAAAAATGCTGGACTCGTATATAATTTCTACAATAGATGACTTCATCTGACCTTCGACTTGCAGAAAAGGTAAGTTTTGAAGAACTGAGTCGCTCTGGAGTCAAGAAAATGACGTTTTCCTGGGCCCTGTTTGTACAGAAAGTCTATGGGAGCTATTTACCGGTGTGCACCCTAAATGTCTTAAATTACCAAAAATGTGACTATTCAAATAATACAAGACTCTCTGTGTTTAAATAAGTTTATCGCCCAGAAAAAAAGGACACCCTACCTGTACAAGGAACACAGTCTGTAACATTATCACTCTTGGTGAGGTTGTTAAAAGTTCCTGGTTGACATTTGAACTCTTCTCCATATGTAGTTGATTCTGGGCAATAATGTCCTGATGGACAAGGATTATCAGTGTAGTTAGAGGATTCTCGTGGACAGAAATAACCTGAAATAGAAGAAATGTATATATAGTTAAAAGAACGGATATCAGTCATGCCGCACATGATGGCTGGCAGAATATCATATCTCATGTTACCATTGTTTGAACCAAATAACTACCTGCATACCTTATTCAAAGTTGTGTATAAATGTCCAAATGCTACATGTTTGCTTTTACATTGTTTTTTTACAGAAATGTGTAGGTTAAAAAAAAAAGAAGTTTGAATTAGATGAACAAAGTGTTACATAAGAAACTTATCATAATTCACTTTATGCATATTATATTGCTAAAAAAGTATGTTTCAAAGCTGACATGGGTGTTTGTTTTGTGGTGCACATTTGTCTTAGAACAACCTGGCCAATTTCTTTTCTTTTCCTACAAATTTCTACAAAAATATCAGTAAAAAATGTTTGAATTGCTTGAATTATGTGACTAACACTTTAAATTAGAGAAACTATTTCATTATGTGTATAAGATTGTAAGTTTTGAGAGTTCCGAGTATCTCAAACTTAATTTGACGGAGTTTGAGTTGGCATACAAAAAAAGTGGGGGTTGCATTTTGCATTGGATTTTATAATCTTCACAAGCTTGGAGACATTCTTAATTTGGCCTTTTAGACTGTAACTTACCTGGTTCACACGGTAGACAGGCTCCCATGCTTTCACTAGGTGCATAAGTTCCAGCAGCACAAGGCTCAGGATAAACACTTCCTTGTACACAATAGAATCCTACAGGACATTTACCACCATATCCTGTTTGATGTCCATCATAATATGGACAGGATTCATTTACAGGACCTGTTACATTATCACCATCCGGTCTGGGTCGATCCATGCCATAAACACAGTAGAATCCTTCATCACATTCAGCCTGCGGACTCGCTAAGTGTTCTTCATCACAATAATAGCCAGCTTCGCAAGGCTTGCATTGGGAAACATCTGAGTTGCCAGTTTGATCGCTGTATGTACCTCTTGGACATGATTCCAAATCATAGCCTGTGTTAAATATGAGATCATCATTACATGAACATCAAAGACTATGCACTTAGATTTGAATAAGCTGGACACAATAAAGACAATCTAAAGCTGAACAGAACACTGTGTTCCATGAATAAAATGGTACACAACAAAACATTTCTTACTCTCTAATAGACCATATTGAAACCAAATATACCCCAAATTTTAACTGTGACATTCATGTTCTACACAATATATGAGATATCCATTGGGGAATTCAAGATTACAGAACTTTCTTAACCTTCTTTTTCAAAAAATCAACATGTTTAATATGTCTAATACTTATGGAACCAAAAACATGCTGCATTAAGTTCCAACTATGATTATCAATATTTATTCAGTGACAATTTATGACAATGAAGATTAAGCCACCAGCATCTGGCCTGAAATCCAGAGACCTCAGAGACCAGAGACCTCAGAGACAAGTTTTGATGTCGAATCCAAGACAAGGAGAGAATATGCAGTATAAGGTACTTTTCCCAATTCACCTTCACAGAGTAATAATGGAGTGCTCATCTTAATATGGGTAAAATAAGGCTCCGAAGGTGCTGTGCTAGTGTTCCACCAATGAATAACTTCTCTGCGTTTGTAAACCTAACAATACAATTAATGTCAAATAAGCAATCAAAAATATTTTGTAGCCCTTTTGTTACCTCACTGTTGGCACTCAATTCCCATTACAACTAGGCCTTGCAAATCTTACTTAGATATAATTACCTGTTCCTTGTGGACAATAATATCCTGCAGGACATATCTCCTTTTGTCCCTGCACTTTGCAGAAATATCCCGCTGGACATTCATAACACATCACAGCATGGGTATGATTGACCTCTGTATTGTTACGGCAAGGTATGGGATAGGCTACACCCTCTGGACAGTAGTTTCCAATTGGACAGTAGGTGTCATTGGGCTCTCGATGGACAGTTCCTGGCGGGCAGTAGTAACCTGGGTAAGTAGTAAGAAAACCACAACATAAATTTTACTTTGATACAAAGTAGGTAAGTTAGGCAAGATACTGACATCAAAGTTAGGAAAGATACATGCAGGGTTGTGTTTAGAAACATTTTTGCAGTATAAGTGACTAGTTTTCTTTCAAAGGGCAGTCTAGTGTGCTCTTGAGGGTTTACATTGGCTCCCACACATAAACTGCTACCCTCATTTGTCAACCTTCTGGATTGATGACTGAGAAAATTACATGGAAAAAAGGTGACTTTTGCAACCACTTTCTGGTTGCACTGAGACTGGTGGGCAGTAGTAACCTGAGTAAGTAATAAGAAAACCACTACATAAATTTTGAATCATCACCAAGCAATTGTTACATGAATTCCCATTTTTGAGCTATCTTTAGCTTGCATAAAATTAAACAAGTATGCATATAAATGTTAATGGGAAGTATTATTTCTTGTAAAGTTATTCAAGAAAGTACTAAAATATATTATATCATCATAGTCCAGTCAATCTAAGCAAATTAGAGGTGTCACCCACCACTAATTGCAACAGAATTTTTTTCACTTTTATACATTTTAGAGATGTCCCCTGAACATCATACCAAAAATATACTAAAATATACTTGGTGGAAAGGTATTTTTTGGCGGGAAAAGGTCATACAGGGGTCAAATTTCAAAATTGCTTTAATCTTTTTAAAAACTATACCAAAGCATTCCTCTCGTCTTAAGGATTCAGAAAAAGTATAGTTTGTCATATCTGTGATGTGCCATTCTCAAGTTATAAGCAAAAAGGTCAAAGGTCAAATTTTGGGCTCCACGTGGGTCAACTTCAAAAAAATGCTCCGATCTCCTTAAAAATGGTCTCAATGTGTCCGTCCTTTAAAAACACTCCAAAATAAGAATAGTTTGCCATATCTTGGATGTTTCGTTACCTAGGTAGCAGGGTAAAAGAGGTCATTGACCATTGAACTCTATTGACCCCGACCTAGTTTTTGATGTTACGCATGTAATTAAACAACCTAAACAGTGCAAATATTCTTTAAATGAATTATGTTTGCAAGCCGAACAATTTGAGACCATTTTGGTTAAAATCAGACAATTTTTAGTTTTTTGACCTCTGTTGAACTCAATATTTGACCTTTGACCTTTTCGGTTATAACTCAAGAACCGTACATCACAGATATGGCAAACTATATTTGTTCTGAATCCTTATGACAAGAGGAATAATTTGATATAATTTTTAAAATGATTGGAGCGATTTTGAAATTTGACCCCTGTATGACCTTTTCCCACCAAAACTACATTTCCACCAAGTATATTTTAGTATACTTTTTGTATGCTGTTCAGGGGACATCTCTAACATTCATAGCAGTGAAAAAAATTCTGTTGCAATTAGTGGTGAGTCAAAACCCACTTTGACTGGACTACAGATGCTTTTTCAATTTCAAAAACAAAAAAGATAAAATCAAGCTAATTGTAGACATACCTTCTCCACACAACCCAGTGGGATCTGTTAGTCCTTCCGTCTCACAATAATAACCTCCAGTGCAGTCATAGCATTCACTGGCGGATGCCTTGTTGGTATCATTGGAGTATGTACCTAAGGAATGTAATAATAGACTAGTAATGTTTTCTGAGCTAAACCATAGGTAACATATCATGGATTCAATTCATTAATTATTATTAAACATTTGTTTGATTTGAATCAGAGAGAAATGAATTGGAATCACAAAGGCATTGGTGATTTACTTTATGTCACTCACAACAATTAGCTTGTAAGCGTGCTATAGTATGTTATAAATTCATACAGCTATACAAAACAAAGCTTGACTTTATACCTGCTGGACATGGTGTTGGATCAAATGTTCCATTGATACAGTAGTATCCTGCCGGACAGTCCACTTGGTCTGCTTGGGATGATCCTAAAGGACAATAATAACCTTCCAGACATTCTCCAGTGGGGGACGTCAGTGCATATGCCTCACAGTAATAGCCTGAAAAAGAAATGGACAAAAATAGATAAAGGTCCAAAGTAGGATGAACACACAGCTACATGGCATAGCTAGGCACTACAATGAGGTGAAAGCAAAGTCGGTCATGTTTGTGTCTTTCATTGAGGGTAAAATAACGTCTTAATATCTTCAGATTACTCCGCTATACAGCCAGTAAACTTTGAATCAAAGTATGTGGTTGTTTTTGTTCTGCATATAACGTGTTGAGCCAAAGATATGCGCTTCACACTGCATACGCTAGCCTCTGTAATACCCTAGCTAATACAAAAATTATTGTTCCTTTTCAGGCTTTGGCAAATTAATGCAGTAGGTACACTATTTGCCCTCTATGCCCAACCAACCAATATGGCAGATTTACCATAGCATTGCACATGGCACAATTTTTAAGTTGGTACACTTTGGTCCGTTTGCACAAAACAATTTAGACTAGGTTTAACTTTAGACCTGGTCTAATTATGGAGCTGAAACTTACAGAAAAGGAACTTCTTGGTATTTACAAATATTCTATAGACGAATCCGACAAGCCAAATGATGGTCAGGATTAAGTCGGCCATAGCTGGGGCCATCTGCGCTAAACTAGCTTAGTTTGTTTGAATTGCGATCCAAGACGCCCACTATCACAAGCGCATCTGAGCGTGTAGCACTTGCGCCGGGTCACGGGATCACGCCCACGTCACCTGTGATACTGGTGTCGAGTAAAATGGATGGAAAGCCCCCAGCTATGGCTGCCAGTGAGGCGTAGGATTTCGTCAAGTCGGATTTGTGTATATCATTGTAGATCCTGGCAAGGGAAATAGATGTATTGTTTAATATTAGATTTTGACTTTGCTAAGAGTAAAAGAGCACAAGAAAAGAGCAAAAGGATCCCTCCATAAGTCTAACCCAGGTCCTAACCTGAGACCTGTTGTAACTTGTTTTGTGCATATTGAACCTTTGGGTCCAATCTCTTGGTCTTACCTTTGGTACAATTAGTACATTCATCTTCACTAGCCAGCATGACTTGATCCGAGTATGTTCCTGGTGGACACTGCTCTGGTTCAGCAGTCCCTTCAGGGCAGTAATAACCAACTGGACATTCATTAGCATCATCACCTTGATCTGGAGTGCCCTCTATGGCTGACCGACGACAGAAAAATCTATACGAGAAATGAGATGAATATTGCTAATAAGCTTCAAGTGATACAATACATAAATAGAGTGGATATCTATAAAATGCCTGCAGGCCAAGTTATCAATTTCAATACAGAGGACATTTGATGCCAATTTTTGTGCTTAATTTCCATACCCGCAAATTGCATGCACTAGTACAGGGCAACAGTGGATGTCCCCGGTACTAAACAATAGGGGAATAATTGTCAAATGCAATCTAACAGTATTTTTTTGTCTATTGCATCTGTGTTTTAAGGTGTACTTTCAAATGTCTGTGATTGTTGGCAAACACATACACCCACACACCCATGTACTACAGCCCACAATCCACATACAAGTATTAGCAACAAAATCATTGGTACCTCATGACTTGTCAAAGTTACTCCTGTCACATACCTGCTATAGATCAACTGCATGATACCACCATTTTAAACTGCTATAGATCAACTGCATGATACCACCATTTTAAACTGCTAGAGATCAACTGCATGATACCACCATTTTATTTACTATGTAGTAACATGGCAATTTACATTCATATACCATCAATAATTTAGAAGTGACATTAGTCTCTTTCCCATCAAAGATTGAGGCTACACAATCAAAGCGTCTACATACCCAGCATGACATAGTTTGGTATAGTCTGTCTGTGCTTCCTCATCACAATAATAACCACCGGGACATGGATTACAGTCAGCACTGGCATTCAAACCAGTTATATTGCTAAATGTACCAAGAGGACATGCAAACTCATAGGCATAGCGTGTACCAGCAGGACAGTAGTAACCTGGATAAATAAACATGAGAAAAGTTGGTATTAACATTTTTATTACAAATAAAATCAATCCTAGTATCACTTTAGTGGATATCGGCCAGTACGCAGGAAAAATAGCCTTCAAAACCTAAAGGGGTATTATGATAGAGAGTGTATTTTAAATAGACCTTTTGAAATCGAAGTTTTCCTAAGTTTGTTATGAATAACCCTGTTTACAATTCCGGGTCATCGACGCTAACGCAAACGCAACTATTACGTCTGAACACAAATCTGTGTGAAAGACACAATCAAGCGTTGGGTGTGGCTTGTGCAAGAGATTTATATTGCGAAGACCACACGAAAACCAAATCAAATGTGTCGCAGACGACAAACCTTCGCATTTTTCTTTCATTTACTATCACATTGTGAAGTGCCAAATAGTGGAAGTGTTAGTTCAATACCTTTAGAAAATATTTCTCTTGTGATGGCTAAATATGTCATATTTTCACTCAAAAGGGTATGTGATTCCGCTTGATTCATTGTGAGCCAATTTGACCCCCTAGCTTATTGAATAAATACTGCGGTTTCCCGATGTTGATTTGAAAAGATCTATAGCAAAGTATTCCTGATTTTACAACTAATTCATCATCGTTTAATCTGTACATTTAAAAAACTACTTATATCACCTTCCAGAATGATATCAGACTTAATAGCCAAATTAATTTTGCTTTGTTTTCTTTTGTTTGTTTCCATTTGTTTTGTTGCTTTTTCTATTTTATTATGTTTTTGAAACATTAATCCTAACCAAACCAAACATCAAAAACCTCAATGCACAGAGCAGCTGCAAGTGCAAGTATCCCATGTAATGCAATTGTATATCATGCAAACACAAATATGGGCATGGAAAGAATGGCTGGCCAAGGTACACCCCCGGGGCTCACTATCTCTGTTCGTGTGTCTGGCATCCGAGGGGTCCGTGGTTCTAATCCGCACCCGAAAAAGTTTCTCTCCTTCCATTCTTCCTTTCCTTCCCCTTCACCAACACCTGGAGAATTAGGGTTGATGCATCAATCACAAAAAGTAGCTTCTTCATATTTAAGAAGTGATTGCTTTTAATCTTTAAAATGTTGTTTATTTTGAGTTTGCAGGATTACAATACACACAAGTTTTTACCTTGAGGACAAGTTGAATTCTGATACAAGACAACAGGATCATATCTGTTATCACAGTAGAACCCAGCTGGACATTCCTTACAGTCATTCTGTGCCATCTCATCTTGGTAATACCCTGAATCACATCGAGTAGGTTCTATGCTGCCTTCCAAACAATAATGTCCTATGGAGAGTGAGAAGAATAATATGTAAATAATGCACAACCCACGTCTATCAAGCACAATAATTATTGATAAAGTAACTAATAAGAGAACCTCTGTACTGTTATGGCAATAAATGTACAGAGATCAACACAATAACTAAAAAAATACCATTAGGCGACAAAAAACCCCTGTTCTATGGGCAGACAAGAGTGTCTCAGTAGGGTCAGTCAATCCGGATTTTTTTCTGGCCCTGGAGAATCACTGAAAGATTTTTGATGACCCTAAAAAAATCACTGAACTTTTCAGTCAAAAGCAATCCACTTTTTGCCCCGCAGTTTAAAGTATTCCTTGCAATATAGTCGCATTTGTGCCATTGAAAATGAGTGGCCTTGAAAAATGAACTTCGATATCTGCTTTTCTATGAAAAACAGAACCCTGAGGAAAAACATAAATATAACATTACCTACTAATTAATGTAATGGGTAAGGAAGTAAGAAGTTACCTTGAGGGCATCTGTAGTCATAAGGTGTGATTGTTGTCTGGCCAGGTGGACAGTAATAGCCATCTGAACATTGAGCATCTGGGATAATGTTAGCATATCCCTCACAATAGTAGCCTTGTGTACATGTTACGCAGTCTTCAAGTGCTGTAGCAAGACATAAAAGAAACAAAATTACAGAGCTGGTTGTTATTTGAATTGGTTGGCCACATTTGGCAGCAGATTTGATTTTCTAAACACAATCTACCTTTACACTCTTCTTAAGAATTATATGAATCTGAACATCAAATTCAACATTGTAGTTTCCAAGTTATACCACTCTACTGTTAGAGGTTTTGTTTTCCATTTTTTCATGGTATGAGCACCAATTCTTCAAATTCCAAAGTCAATACTTCTATATGACAATTCACACAATATACAGTAAAATAATAGTATCACCACCATTCAGATAGAGAATCACTCAAGACATTACTGATCTGTAGATTAGTATGGATAGCAGTGTATCAACCATATAGACATCCCTAATTGATCTCACCTTGTGAACCAGTAGTGTTGACATAAGTGCCATTTGGACATGGAGCACCAGCAATGCTACCATTCACACAGTAATGTCCAGATGGACAAATACCACCTGCAGAAGAAGAAACAAATAATTATAAAAGATAAAATAAAGTAACTGTAGAAATTTGATATTGGACTAGAATGCAATTATAATTTGACATTTTTAGAGTTTGACTCAGGTGAAGTGGGCAGCTGGTTGGGGTAATCACATTTGAAGAAAAGCAAAAAACTATGTCACAGTTGTGGACCTTAGTAAATTGTGTCTCATTGACAGCATTAGAAACTCTTGAAATGTGCTGCTGCTGTCAGCAGTGCTGATCAGTGAAGAGTGTGATAAATCATCAGGGTTAATGAACTAATAATCATACTTCTTGAAACATTAACATTATTAAGCATTAATCTTTAATCTTAGAATCTGTACAACATCATTTGCCTTCAAAAATACCCGACTCACCAGTAGCATCATTTTGTGGATCTGGTCTAGTAGCGCCTCCTTCACAATAATATCCAGCCCAGCATTCACCAGTTGGTACAGCAAGCTCTTGACTTCCACAGTACATTCCTTCTGTGCATGTGAAAGGTTGTGAGCTTCCACCAGGACAGTATTGACCTTCCTCGCAGCGCCCTCCTTCGCTTGGATCTACAGGTTGTGCGTATCGTGACCCGTTGATGCAGTACCATCCTGGATCACATGGTCCTGTGGGATAGTCTAGTCCTTCAATTTCACAATAGGAGCTGAAACAAATCAGATAAGATTATATTATATCATGACTCCAAATTTAAACTTGACTGTCAATCCAGCAAACCAAATAAAATCATTGTATGTCAATTTTGTGTCTTTATTAAAGATTTCATTGATAGAATACACACTGAATTAGTTCATGCACTTCTATATCATCACCCTACTACGCAAATTGCCTAAGTCATTTTTTGTAATTTTGAGAACAAAATGGTTCAAGCATGCATCAGTTACGTAATCACCCTAATTATTTCTGATTATTCCCTTTGATTTGACTCATTATCATGTGTTCTTGGTTCATTGGTGAGTAAATGTTTAAATGCATGTTTGAACCATATTTTGTACTTTGTTCTAAAAATTACAAAAAATGATGCAGGCAATTAGCATAGTAGGCTGACAATATGATTTCATCAATAACATTAAAATTAAAAATTTCTCTGATAAATCCTATGCAAAGCTTTAATTACATATTAAACCAAAAATCTCAAAATGATTAACTTTTATTTAAATATTTTCCTTCTCATTTCTTACCCAGGTATACAAGATATACAATCTGAATACAGATATCTCTGTGTGAGGTTGTTGAATGTTCCAGCAGGACAAGGATATTCAAATTCAGTAGTGGTTCTATCTGGACAGTAATACCCAGGTGGGCATTCTATAGGAGTAGTGGTGTTAATAGTACAATAGTAGCCTTCGGGACAGTTGCGACATGTCTTACGCCCGGTTTCATTATTGTAACGTCCAGCAGCACATGGTATTGGTGCAGTAGATCCTTCTGGACAATAGTAGCCTGAAAAATCAAAAGAGAAACCATTAAACCTGTAGTAAAGATATGCAACCATGCGTTTTATTCAAAACATTATGCTTAAATATGTGGATCTGAGTACAAAGTTTAATTCAACTTTTTATTGTGAATTCATGGCAGGGCTTAGGAGGCAAACTTAACTGGGGCGCAATTTGGGTGCAATTATTTTAGTATTAATAGTACTTTTGGGTGCAATTTTTCAGTAATTAATAGTGAATTTCACTACAATTTGCAATACATATTAGAGTGCATAATTTTAACCAGCACATCAAACTGCAGTAAGGCTATGGGCCTTAATTTGTTTGTTTGCTGTGACAGATTGAAAACAGCTATCTTTTTAATACCAAACGTGGATATTTGAGAACTAATTTTCAACAAAATACAAAAATATCACCATTATTTTGTGTTTTCGAAATGAGAGTAGAATGAAAGATTTTTCCTGTAAGTAGTAAACAAATATAGTTGACAGGTTTTTAGAATTGGATGGGCTATGTCAAGGTGTGTTTTATTAAGGCATTAGAAACAAATATGTTCAATCTTTGGACCGACCGTCGATGCTGCTTCGATGCTTGTTATTAATGAACTATCAACTAATTAATCAGAATTGACACTAAATTTATATCGGTCAATATCCCTACAGGCACAAATTGCTATTTTACCACAATTAACAATAGTAATTTAATCGTATTCATAAATAATAATGATCGACCAAGCATCGATGGCCGATCGAAAGATCAAACTAATTTGTTTCTATTGCCTAAGGTACACATTTGTAATGCATGTGCATTCTATTCTAAATTAGGAATTTTATTTTGGCAGTTCATTTCTAGTTCTGCATAACTTTACCTGTTGGACAAATATCTCCCATAATTCCATCTGTCGGCTTGGATGTATTTGATCCTTCATTGCAGTAGTAGAATTCTTCACATTCTGCTTCAGGAGCTGTAGCATTATAATCAGGACAATAGAACCCTGCTGTGCAAGTTGTGCAAGAGTCTACGCCTGGTAGATGAGTGGATGCACTGTAAAAACAAATACCATATTACATATAACATTTTTTTTAATTGAATACCTGAGTGGAAGAAGGGCCCAACTCCATCAAAACTGTTTTTGAGATATGAAGAAAAAATTTCATATTTGGAAAAGTTTTATAGACAAAATGTTTTCATCTTCAGGGTACCTTTAATACATGAACATACAATATTACATACATTCGAAATTATATATGATGTTTCCATGGCAACGGTACAGGTCTTAATACAAGCTGGAGTTGGGCCCTTCTTCCACTAATATACTGAAAGTGCCAGTTCCGTGTTATAAATAGGTACAGAAATTAGGTAATCACCATTAATTGCACAAGTAGAACTCATATAATATGTTAGCAAGAAAGATTATAGTAGTGAAAAGCAGATTTCATGGATGAACAAAATTCCTCTTTAACCCTATATTTGTGGAAGAAGGGCCCAAGTTGGGCCTTTCTTCCATGAAAACATGATTAAGTGTACATGGAAGACTATTTAGAGAGTGGATTTTGGCTCATCTTTCACACATAAGGAAGAACAGTCTGCTGGCAATAAAATGCTGGGTCTAACTAATTTTTGTAAAAAATTGGAGTTGAGCCCTTCTTCCACTCAGGTATTCAATTTAAGTTGCTTTTTAAAATAGTTTACATCCATGTTAATGTTTTGAACAAATATACCAACTTTAAAAACCAGCAACAAAAATATTACACAATTTTTTGCAACCAACTAGCATAATCAGCATGCCAGTGGCTTGTAACTAAGTGGTTGGACAGGTACAAACTTCAGTGTGAGCATGACTAGAAAACTATGGAATCCAGACAGCTCCTTCCATTTTGGGATATGGAGGGAAATTGTGTTTCCCCGGATGAAGGAATGTAAGAAAGTGTGGGAAATAGTATCATTTTTGTTAGAAATTTGGCTTCTCTTCCAGCAAAATACAATACTTTTTTAGGCATGAGTGTGAGTATTTCAGATATCTGTCTGGTAGTTCCTTTTAAGGAACTAAGTGCATCTTAAAAGATGCATTAGCAAACATGTCACTTGGTAGTATACAGAACAAAGCTACAGTCAAAATGTCACATTTCAGAAAATAAAACACATTTGTTCTGCAATATATTTGCTGGAGCAAATAAAGCAGTGGTATGTAACCTGGATATCCCATTTTAGTCGAAAGCCAAACTGCAAAGAGATTGTCCTTATGGAAGATGACAAATACACACCAAATGTATGTGTCTTTATTTGACTTACCTGAATGTCCCAGGTGGACATGGCTCTGGATGGCCACTACCCTCTACACAATAAAATCCCATAGGACAGATTCCAAAGTCATCACTGTATGTATCATCAAATGGACCTGATTGTATGGCACTCTTCTTGGACCAGAATCCAGCAGTAGTAGGACCTGTTGCATTGCTCAGACCTGTTTCATCACAGTAATAGCCTAGAGGGAAGAAATACAAAAGTTAACAGTTGCTCTACATAAAAATACTTTATGTGACATGATCCCCTTGGAACACAGTCAAAAATATTGAAAATATAGTTAGGCCATCTTATTTTAATAGTTTGTCTCAGTACTTAAATTTTTTTTATCTGTAGGACAAGCTTTTTGACAAGAACAGACCACCTTTCACTTCTCAAGGTTTCACTGAGGTCAAGATGAATAATTTGATTAAGATTTACGATTTAGTCTATTTTTATGTCTGACGATGTCAGACATACGATTTTTGTGTGGTGGATTTGAAAAAAAAAAACAGCGGAAAAATGCAATTTACTCAACTCCAGCAGGAATAATGCGCAATAACTGGGCCAATTTATTAATGCATGTGGGGGCTTTGAGACAAACTATTATATTAAGATTGCCTTATTACTGTTTCTAACTTGCTCATTACTTATGCTTACTTATACTGAAATCCCACATCCCTGACATATGTAGTAGCAAAATTGTGAACTTTTTATTATATATTAATTTTCTTATGTTGTATTATTGCTACTTATTTGTACCTATATCACAATTTCATAATGAATAATTTATTGCTGACTTTGGTCTAATTGGATCAGATTATGTCACATACAAAACTTGAAAACAAATTGGTTACGATGCAACATACCTTTATATACAGACATGTCTTCTGTCTAAGTTTGTTGTTTAAACAGGTTTTTGATAGATACACCAAAATCATACAATGAACTCATTCAGAAGGATTTATAGATAGAAATAAATTATGACACAACATTATCTATACAGGTGCCTTTAATATTTTAAAAATGACACTCTTTGATCATAATGATAGGACCCAGGATGTATCCCTGTGATATCCCCTTCATACCTGCTGGGCATTCATCACATTCAGACTGTGCTATTAATCCTTCTCTCGGTCCATAGGTTCCTTTGGGACAAGCAACTGGATCGTCTTCTGCTGCAGTATCACCAAGACAGTAAAACCCTGTATTTGGGAAGGAATAGAAATGTGGTCCAAATGATATACAATATTATTGGCACATTAACTATAACTAGTGTAAGAACACACTAAGTAGTCTACATGTTTTTGATTTTTTTTAAATCTAAGATAGGCCTACATAAAAAAATTAACAGTTGCAAGAAATTCTACTGTTTTCTCAGTTTGAATATCTTTAAAGGGGCATTTTGTGATCCACAGCCTCATCCCCCACTTTCTCAAAAAAAGGGTGAGATTTTTATACCACCGGAAACCTCTGGCTGCATAATATTTATGAACAAAATATTTCAGATTAATTTTTTTTGCAAAGATATCAACTAATTTGAATTACATTCTGATACACCCCAACGTAATTCAATACAGTGGCCTATAGAGCAGTGTAATATGCATTATCATGCATAACTCACAAAAGCAAATGCAAAATCAGAATCAACTCAAATGTTGGTAATAAGCTTTTTTTGTCAATCTCTACTGAAAATGCCATAAAAAGATTATGCTACGATCAAGAAATACTCCTTTAAATTTTAGATATAATGATATTAATACAAAAATATCTGCATAAGGCAGCCTATGGATCTCTTTTTGCATCTAAAGTCTTCAAATATTGCACAGTTACCTTGAGGACATGGGATAGGATCATTATCAGGCTGACAATAGAATCCAGCTAGGCATGGCAGACATTCAGATAATCCTGTGTTATTGGAGAAGGTTCCGACATCACAAACAAGTTCTGACGATGATCCTTGTGGGCAGTAACGTCTCTTGGGGCAAATGTTTCCAGTGATATTGTCATGTGGATCAGGACGTTCAGCTGCCCCTAGGCAGTAGTATCCAGGATCACAGTCACCTGAGAAATGGCAATTAGAAGGGTTATGTGAAAAAATACAAACATGATATATTGTAAATATTGCCAAAGTAGTTTTATATTATGCGCATATTTACCATTCAAATCCTTATTGCTGGTTTGTTTTGATTTTATCTAAAGTCTTGATAGTGTTGATACGGCCTGATAGACTATGAATTGGTCAAAAGCAGCAAATATAAAGCAGTCATATAAAATGACTGGGTAAGTAAAACTAGAAGCCAGCACCACTTGATACTAGACCTGGGGTCTATTTCATTATACATGTACTTTACAAAGCTTTGTAAGTCTGAAAATTAATCAGAATCGTAAAATCCATTTCAAGTAAAAGGGCATTCGTAACTTACAAACGGTTACTTGAGTGACAAAGGGTTAAAAGTTGAGTGAAATACACCTCTGAAATACAGTTTCCCCCTTCACAGCCTGCATGGATACAAGCTTGGGATGTCATCCTATAAGGAGCCTGGCCTGATAAACAAACATTTAACCTCTCCTTTATTGCTTTATAGTTTGTAAATCAACAATACACACCAACATACAAATTAAAACATATCAGGAAAAAAAAAGAAACATTTATTTCCATTTGATCTCACCTGATTCTGCAGCAGCCCCTGTCATATTACAATATTTTCCTGCTCCACAGTCTATACACTCAGCATCTGATAATGCTCCTCTATATGGTAGATAGGTACCCAGTGGACACTTATGCATATATGTTGTCCCCTGAGGGCAGTATGTGCCTTCATGACATTGATCACCCCAAGTGATTACAATTTGGTCTGGAATTAGAAAATGATGAAAGCAAACTTAATCTACATGTTGAAGAAGCAGTTAATATTGGTATTCCACTAATGTAACAAAAACAGAGTACAAGAGAGAAAAAGAAAGCAATCCTCAAGTATTTTATTTTCAATTTTCATTATAAAAACACAAAAGTACAGATCATCAAATAAGGATATTACATAAAAACAGATTGCCATGCAACAAGACAAATATGATACTCGAAATAGTGAAACTATTCATCATATTTTGAAATTGCAAGTTTACTTTAAAGTGTTTGTACAAATGTTTGATCAGATTTTGGACAATTTTTTGAGATTTTTCTACAGAAAAATATGTTCAAAGTCCTTGCAATCAGCTGTATACCATATAATAAATAATAATAAGATGAGTAACATACTGAAGCAATAACAATAATAATAGTTGATATAAAAACATGGCATATGAAGCAATACTAGTCTTATAAAACCACAGTATAATTATTACAAGCAAAATTAGGGGAAAACAAAGACACAAGTAAGCTTAAAACATCAGCAGGGCACAGAAACACAGAGCAAAACAAACAAAACAATGAGAAAGTACTTTATCTTAATATGCTTGGGGAAGAAATTACAACTTGTTAATAAACTGAACTTTATACAGCTATATCATGCATACATGGTCAAAAACAATAAGATATACACTTTAGAAAACATTTACGCAAAAAAGATAACCAAAATGAAATAAGATAATTAAAATCCCTCCCCTCTCACTGGGATAACTCTGTGCAAGTAATTGGAACAAAAAAGCAAAGGGGAGCGGAAATATGTACTGATATGTCACATTCAGAAATCTTTTTTGAGGCAAGAATGATACAATATATTTACAATTATTTTTTACAATAATTTTTAAAAACTGTTGAAAACTTGAGCCAAAACAAGAGAAAGTGTACTCATTAAACACTTATAACAATTATTCAGCAAAATACAATGTAAACAACATTAAGCAACAAGTAAACAAGAGTCAGCCACAAAACAAATGATGAGTTGTTCATATACAGACCCATGGTGTTATTCACTAATGTGATATGCACTAATATGATATGAAGAAAAAATAAAATGCATACGAGAGTGATAAGTTTGTGATTTTGGTAGTCCTCTTTGGTACCACCGTAAGTTGCTAAGTATGGAGTTTTACAATATTTTAAAATATTCATCATATATTTATCAACTGAAAATCAATGCCAAATGTGAATGTTGAACAATCTTATGTTTAATATATATAGAACCGAAGCAAACAATAGATGAGACTTCACTTACCTCCAGAAGAATCATTATTATACACAGGTGTAGCAAACAATGCATTTTGATAGCATATATGACCAGCATCACATTGTCCAGTAGGTTCAATAGCACCACGGTCACTGCAGTAGTATCCTGGTGGACAGTCTGTACAGTTATCTATGCTAATCTGATGGGTCAGATTAGAATACTTTCCTGGTGGACACAGTTCTATAGTGTAGGCACCCTCACCACAGTATGCACCTGATGGCAAAATAGCAGAAAACAATAGGTCAATGCAGGCACTTTATCTCAATTACTCCTCTCCACCCAGGTGTATAAATGGGCACCGGCATTCTTAAATGCTGGGAAGGTAACAGACCTGCTGTGGAGGAGGTGTGGCGATCCCCCCGCAGCAACATTACACAGTGGAGTCTGGCCTAATTGCTAACGAAAGAGAGATGGGCACTCCGTCCTGTAAAATACAGGTTCAACTCCTTTACCTTTACTTTTATGCCAAACGCACAAGCCCTCGGCACACTTGATAAATGCCAAATTTTTGACAAAGAAAACATTCTAAAAACATAGTAATGATCAAATTGGATGGATTTTTCACCCCATAGAAAATTTATTGGTCTTGCTATGAGTTTCAAAATAATGGACTTGACTACATCTCGTCCAATATTTTAAAGTCGACCAATAAATTTGTGTATTGGGTTCAAACCATCAAATTTGATATCAATAGCGGATACTCAAATCAATTCACTTACCTGCTGGGCATTTGGTCTGGTTCGTCATAGCTTTCTCAGGACAATAGAATCCAGCTTCACAAACAAAACATTCCCCTGCCCTATCATAAGGCATATATTCACCCAGTTCACATGCAAACTGTTGGGTTGAACCTCTTGGGGAGTAATATCCAGGCTGGGTCACGGTCTGATTGGGAGTTTGGGATCCACCTGTACAGTAATAGCCTGGATTACATTGGCCAGTAGGTTCTGAATAGAAAACATCAAAGAAATATGGTTAATGAAGACTTATTGGTATATTGCTCTCATATGAATGGCTGTCTTTATATTCTAGGTAATAATACCTCCAGTTTACTTTTATTCAACTTGTAATAAGTGAAAGTTTATAAGATTTTTTGTTGCTGCCTCATGTCAATGAAGTCCCAACGTACGCTCATGTAAATTCTCAGGTCAGTCACACAATATGCTAAGCACACCTTCTGCAGATTCTGTGTCTGACTGTGTATGCCATTTTACTATGATGAGCTTCATAACATTGGACTTTTATAGTCTGATATTTAGTAGCTTATTGCAATATGATTGCAGAGGTAATGAAAATGTAGTCGCATTTAAGAAAAATTACTCAATACTCAAATCAATTGTACTTTTTCTTCCTCCTGTTCTAACAACATACGTATAATGACATATTTACATTTCAAATGAGGCTTTCACAATGTTAATATGCCAATTACTTACCTGGAGTTCTAGCATTACTGCAATAGAAGCCTGGATCACAATCAAAGCAGTCATAGTTATTGATGGCACCTGTTGTGTTACTGTATGTACCAGGAGGACACGGAAGACTTTCATAAGAAC
Organism: Amphiura filiformis; assembly: GCF_039555335.1. Taxonomy (NCBI): domain Eukaryota; kingdom Metazoa; phylum Echinodermata; class Ophiuroidea; order Amphilepidida; family Amphiuridae; genus Amphiura; species Amphiura filiformis. Next base: position 17,847,122 of record NC_092633.1, on the reverse strand, counting down.
CTGAAACAAAGACAAATAATATTATAAAGCTCACATTTTGTAACCTTAAAGGGACCATTGAAAGAAAAACATATTTGGTATCAAAATAAAGCTAATAACATATAGAATCCATTTCTAAAATTATAAACGCAATTTTCCTTCATTTTACCCCCAAATCAGCAAATAAAGACAAGGCGCCCAATATTGCGTCGTTCCGCCCAATTCATATGTTCAGAGACACATGGCAACCCGTGACGTCAAAGTGGTTATTCTTTCCGCTGCATGGCAACACTGCATAGGCCAGACTTAGTCCTAAACCAACGCATGAACGTGTTTACAGCAATGAGCTTTTCTGTGTCTTTAGGCCTAACAAGTATATTAAAAAAAGGATATAATATGAATTACAAAGCTACATTATGACTGTTGCAAGATGCCGACCATGAGACGGACACTAGACTGGTAGGCCTACTATGATAAGCCTATAAAGTCTAGCTAAAAAATTGGCCAACAACGGGGAAAGTAAGTATCATTTGTTTTGAGGCATTCTGATATAGCAACTCTTTACTTATTATTTCCTCTGAAATATATGGTGAGGATAGGAAAGAGAAGGCCACGATGTTTCGGGTTAGCACATGACATGCGACTTAATTTCTTCAGGCCTAATAGCCTACCTCCCGGGCGTGCGGCCTAGGATTACCACCGCCGGGCCTAAAACACAATCCGATCCTGACTCCGAAGTTTGGAAGCTGAATTGCGAATGATTAAAGTGTGATTGTTTGTTTCTTTAAACGGTCGCTCCGTGTAAAGACACACTTATGGGACTAGGTTCAAAACAAAAGCCAGGCTCGGGAGAGCGAGTTGGCGCAGCGGTTGTTCCCTCGCCTTGCACCACCGAGGTCCCGGGTTCAACTTCAAGCCCCGGCACGCGGCCCAAAGACTCATGTGAACTTGGTTTATCCCGATCCCGGGATCCCGATTCCATGCTCGCTCTCGCAGGTTTTCTCCGGGATCTCCAGTTTCCGCCTGCTTCTCAAAAATCGGTGATTGGTTATCAAAAACTTCCTTCAACCAATGAAATTTGGGTAGCTGCAAAGATAATTGGTGGATGTTACAATCTAAGTGCGGCTAGGTGTGCGCCAGGTTCGGCAGCATCCAGCCTAGTTGATGCGATCTCATTGTGATAAGTAGGCCTACCATGGCAGCGAAATTACAGCGCTTTGAACCCTCCGAGATCTGGGAAAAGGCGCTATATATAAAAGCTAAAATTTATTTTTATTTATTTTGAAAAGCCTATGAAAAACAAATTTGAAGATAAAGAACCACGAGAGGAACATATAAAGGCCATGCGCCACTCCAAACAATCAAATGAACAATATTTACTGTCAGCCTTTAGTAGGCCTATGCGTTATGGAAATGCTTATAGGCCTAATCCAATCTCAACTCCCACTGAAACTTGAAAGTGCAGAGTGTCCGAGCGTTTTATCAAAGGTAGGCCTTAAACAGTTCCAAATTTTATGTTGATTGGGTAAATGTTGTAAAATACAGCGCGCCCGGCCGGATAGTATGTTTTTAGAAATGACTGACATCAATTTCGCATAGCCTAAGCTTACCCCGGGCCTAACCATCCATGGATTAAAATAAGTGTAGGCCTATATTACCCATTTGATGTTTGTACATTTATTTTTGTAGCATATAGGCTTTTTGAAGGCATATGTATGTTTGTAGGCGCTCCTCGTAATTTATTTCAGGAACAGCATTCATGTCATGCGGGATGTCATGTTCTTCATCTGCCGTTCAGCTACTGCCCCAGTGCCAACGGCTCAAATAATATTTGCAAGAGTCCCGTTTAGGCCTAGGGGAATAAATTTGCAAATTCGGCAGGGCCTATTTTGGCATGTACGTTGGGGTATGAAAATAAGCACTTTTGAAAGTTTACGGAAGAAAAGCCTTTTTTTTTTACCAATTGTCAGGTTTATAATCATCTCTTGAATATTTTAAGATAGGCCCTACAGAAAAATAAAATAGGGGCCTACATAGGCCTATAATAATACCCATGGGGCCCAGCTAGGCACGAGAGGTGCTCGCGCCGGCACATCATCTGCAATTTATGTGTTGCGGCAAAACTCGGCGATATTCCCTTCGTCATCGTCACTATCATACTTTATAATTAGTTTTATGTTTTTATACATGTCATGTAGGGCCTACATAAAATCATCGGAATCATATCTTGGTCATGTTAAGGGACGCACCATTAGATTCTCAGGGGGGGCATGGGAGTTTGGGTCAGGCGGAATTTTTTTTTTTCAATTTTAATGCAAATTTTATACAAAGTTGGGTGGGGAAATTTTTTTTTTACTTATCAGTGAGGCAAAATTTTTTTTTTTTCATCTCACTAGTGGGCAAAGTTTTTTTTTTTCGACTCACTAGTGGGCGAAGTTTTTTTTTTTTCAAAAAACTCCCATGCCCCCCCCCCTGGAAATCTAATGGTGCGCCTCTAACCGGGGGTTGAATTTATGAATAAGTAAAATAAGAAGCTGCATGCTTGCTGATGATAAAATAAATAACAATTGATCGTCCCCGCCCGCTTCCTTTTGCAGGGCATTGTCATTGAGTGAGTCTGACATTTGCTTGCTATTTTCTTCATTTAAGGGAAAACTTCTTCTTTTATTTTAATGTTTCAAAAGTTAATAATCATCCTCTCAGAGAACCATCAAATAAGAAGAGCCTCGATCCTATCACCCTCCTTTAACATGTCTACAAGTTACACAACTAATAATGTCTGGGAATAATACATTTATGATCATTTTGCATTGTAAAAAAATAATAAATGATAAATAAAAAGGCCCTCCACTTCCTCTTTTTGGTAACATGTGGAAAATCAACTGGTATTTTGTTTTTAAAGCTTGACCTTTAAATATATAAGAGGTTGTATAATTTATTGCATCTGATATTTAGATCGCGATCGCTGTTGTCAAATTGTCCCGGCAAAAATGTCAGCACAACACAAAACGCGTAACCACAATGACGTCATCGGGAAAGCGCCCAATTTTCTATTTTTGATAAATGACGCGCGATGTAGCGTCGGAAGTGGGTAAATCGAGTACGTTGTTTTCATTGTATTTTTATTTCTAAAATAGTTAATTCTACAATTGTTTTAGATATTGATTCTATATTTTATGGGCTTTATTTTGATACCAAATAATATTTTCTTTCAATGGTCCCTTTAAATGTAAAAATCATCTTAAATCATCATTTTGTCCTATAATATTTCAAAATTATTAATATCACACCTGCAGTGCTTCAGGCATGTTTAAAGAAAAACCTTTTAACACAAGTCTTACCAAGTGGGCAATATCCACCAGCAGGACAGATTTCTCCTGTCACACCATCAGTAGGATCAGATGTGTAAGCGCCCTCATAGCACACATAACCAGGATCACATGGAGCTCTTGGTGTAGTCAGACCTGGAGCATCACAATACCAGCCAGGGTCACATAGAGAACAACCCTCAAGTGAAGTAGTACCTGAAAGTTAAAAACAATAGTGAAATAGTATCATATTATCATATTATCATGTAATGCGATCAAGCAAAATCAGTCTGAAGTAGGCCCAGGTCAATTTTGGGATTCTTGCATTTTCATTTTCAGCGTATTCAAAGCTCCACATTAGTGAAAACCCCATGTCAATATGAAAGGGAAAATCATGCAAAAGCAATACCCATGAAATCTTACCAGTATTATTGCCATATCGTCCAACAGGACATGGAGTTGCTGCTGATGAATTCTGTGGACAGTAGAAACCTCTTGGACAGATGATTGGGTTACCTGTACCTAATGGGCAATAATAGCCTTCAGGACAAGGGTCACAATCAACGACTGTCTGACCTCCTTCCCAATCTATGTATGTCCCTCCTGGACATGGAACCTGCATTTTTGAAAAACAAAACAGATATTCATTAGATAAAAAAAATATACAGACAGTTGCCAAACTAAATCATGTTTATCATTTATGACTTATTTTCTTAGTATATTCCTGACATAGTAGTCACATGAGGTAACTCCACTCCTTGTCTTGTCTTATATTTGTTGCACAAATAACCTAAGATAAACTGTCTTACACAATTTGGGACTTTGAGGTATTTGCATGATTCAGCACATCCACATCATATCTAGTTACATTCACAGAGACTAATTGCAGCAAAGATGTGCAGATGCTGCAAATACTATGGCATTGTCTCTGATAATGCTTCTCAGCTTGAAATACATAATCAAAGTCCCTCCTGAAGACAAGCTGTTCTCATGGTCATTTACCTGTTCAGGTCCATAGGAGCCAATAGTTGCAGGTGAAGTAGCATACGGGTTGGTAATATTAGTTGGGCAGTAGTATCCTATGATACATTTCCCCCTTGGTGTATTAGTTTCCTCTAAGCAATACCATCCTGCATCACATGCTGTGCATTCTGTCACTGCTCCTATGCCTACTGTAGGGTTATAGGTACCAACTGGACAATTCAGTTCCTCGGGAGTAGCTGAAAATAAAGAGCAATGATTTATCACATGATGAATATTATGTGGATTCAATAAAGAAATCACTATAATTATGTGATAAGAGGAATATTAATATTTTTAAATGTTTTCTAATCAGGACAAGAGAATATACCTCAGTTTGATAAATCTGGACCTAAAAATGCTGGACAGAAGTGTTAGAGCACTTTGAATATACATTGTTTATAAGCCTCCTAATCTCATCCCCCTAATCAATGTTCAGTCCTGCACTTTTGCTAATGCATGCCTAGTAATAACCCATCAATGATTGGTGGGGAACTTCAGTTTGTTAAAAATAATAGAAATAGGGCCATAATACCATGCAAGTGTTCTATAGAGGACCCATAAACTTTTGTTGAGCTTTGCAGTAGAAACACACATGCACACACACCCCTACACAAAGGATCACACACTAACCTTTTTTAAAGAAGCGTTACCTATATTTCAAAGCTGATAATAACAACTTTTTGACACGTTTTATCGCATTAACTGTTTGTATCAATTTCAAAACAACCTGTGTATGTGTTGTATTGTTTTTATAGTGGGGATTCTCTTGGCATGTTCACTGCACACTTCCATTACTTCATAAGAAAACCATAGAAGCTACAAAATCCTTTTTCTTTTTTTCTTTGATTTGGAATCATCACCTACCTTCAGGACAGTAGTGTGATAGCGAGCAGTTATCAGCATCAGCCAATTCTCGTAGTCCTTCTGGGCAGTACAACCCTGCAGGACATCTCTTATCACTTAACATGACAGTTCTTGAAGTATTAGCCTGATCACAATAGTAGCCTGCCTCACACAGCTCACAAACACTCTGGGCTGGTTTAGAGAAGTTTCCTTTCTTGCATGGTGTAGGGTCTATTGTAGCGGAACCGCACCAGTAACCTCCTGGGCAATCTAGACAGTCGCTCTGATACTTGGCTGTTGTGCCTACAAGTGTTCCATTACTGTCTACTCCATATGGCATGTAGGAGCCTGGTGGACAAGCTTCTGGGTTATTAACACCATACTCACAAAAATAACCTTGGGAAAAATGGACAAATTCAAAGTAGGTTTTATGATAGATTAGAAGCAAAATTGAGACACCAAACTGCAAAAATTCAAGCAAGGATATTATATCACAAATTTCTCATCAACATATCTGCCAGTTCCAATTACCTCATATAACATTTTATTACTTCTAATTATCAAATTAATCCACTAAAATGTGCAAAGATACAGATATTATACAAAGTATTTTTAAATTTTAAATTTCAAACACACAAATTTCAGAGCCAAAAATATTTTTTCCATGTTTATTGCCTGTTCAGACCTATGTATACAAGTAAAGATGAAGGGAAAACGGCTCGGTTTAGTTAAGATTGAAGAAGTGAATAAATGGATGCAGATTTGAAATAATGTGTATTTGTATTTGATATATTTGGTACTAATTAACTTATCACACCAGAGATGTTGGTGCTGTCTACCTCAGGTGACATGTCCATGTCTGTCTGCCTGTCTGTCTGTCTACTTGGTATTGTTTGTTTATATGTATACATACCTTGTGTACAATTCTGGCAATCACTTTCTTCATCTTGTCCATAGTGTGAGTTATATGTGCCATTAGGACAGCCAAATTCTTCGGCAAATGTGGTCCCTTCTGGGCAATAATACCCTGGTGGGCATAGATCATCTTCTGCAGGTTGTCCACCTGTAGAAAGAGATTTAATTTACATTGCATTATCTACCTCCTTGATTGCAAATACATTTTTATATATTCAATTTACTCTGTAACATTAAATACAAAATATCTGGCACTGAGTCAGTACTGTAATTGATCATCATTTTAGTAAATCCCAAAATCTTTTGCAAAAGGCACCAAAGCAAAGATCATCACATCGTCACAGCACATGCTTCACTGCAAGTTTGCTATTGAAAAGTTGTGCATCAATGTAAACATAGATGTGGTTTCTTTGCAAAGGAGTTCAGAAAATGCTGAACATGTCAAGTATCACCACTGCAGTCCTCCATATTTGTGGATGCTAAACAAAAGTTTGAACTTACCCAAGCAGTAATATCCTGCAGTACAAGGAGTGCATTGGTCAGCTCTGCTTAAATTGGATAATGGTGAGAAGGTTCCCTCTGGACATGGAAAGCGATCAGGACTGGGTGTCTGTAGTGGACAGTAATAGCCAGGCTTGCAAGGTTGTGGTGGGTTAACAGTTTCACCTGTAATAAGGTACATGGTTATATATGGTTTAGTGGTAATCACAGCAATAAAAGTTAATGAATGAGGTCTTTATCTGCAGAAGCAATAACTCTGTCCCAGAACAAAACAGAGTTGCAAACAGCCTAAAGCTAATACAAGTTCACCCTATGTTCTCACGGTCTCTGTGGGGCATTCATAGGTCTCCGTTTCAGCACTCCTCAGATGAGGGAATCATAAAGGAATTATAAGGTTGAAAAAAATTGTGCCAGCTTGAAATTTCCCTGGACAAGGAACTAGGTGCATAATTGGCTTGGTTTACATGTACATTACTAGAGCACCTTTCCTGGTTGCAATTGTTGTGATGTTTTCCTAATAAACCATATGCTTCTAAAAATCAACCCACAGGGGGCATCGTAGTTAAGTATTATGGGATATACTATTCCATCTTCACCATGATGTGGCATTGATGTCAGTGCTCATTTCATTGGGCACAGCTTCAAATCGCTAGGGCTTGGTCAAGCGCTGGCGTACACATGCACATGCTTAAAAAACGCCACACAGATGTGTGTGTGGAATAGCTGTCGCAACACACTGACGTCACTGCCACATCAGGTGAAAAATGTTTAAAATGTGCAGTTTGCAAAGTACTATGATATGAATTTGATAGTCCTCAAGGTCTATAACTCATGGCTTTAAAGAACATGCAGAGATTGGTCACTGACCCACACTTTTTTCCATCCTTTCCTATTTTTTTCTAACAATTCTTATAGTTATTTTACATTATTTCTCACCACTGCAATGAATCAAGTAATATTCAATCTTCCATCCATACATAATTTACATCTACACCTTAGAATCACTTACCAGTTCCCCAGGAGCAGTAATAACCTTCCCAGCATGCATCACACTCCTCAGCAGCGGTCAAGTTGGTCATGCCTGTATAGGTACCTGGTAGGCATGGAAACTGGTCATTGGTGATGGTACCATTGGGACAGTAATAACCTTCAGCACACGGATGTGAGCTGTTTGTTAATCCAGGCAGTGGACAAGATCTTCCTGTATCACACAGACGACAGTTATATTCATGACCAGCGCCCTCATCACCATTATATGTGCCAGGTTCGCAGGGAATCGGCGAGGTGCTACGATCTTCTGCACTTCCATGAGGGCAGTAATGTCCAGCAGGACAAGTGATACATTGGGTAGCATTGGAATAGCCCAGAGCATCACTGAAAAATAAAAATTAAACATAAATATAAATTTGGGATTCATTTCTATTTTGAATTTTTGATCATTATAATTGTGTAACAACACCAAACAGCAGTATAAACTTATGGTAGAACAAACAAAAACAAGCTCAGTACTATTTTTAATGCTTGAATGTACTATTTTTAATGCAGAATCAATCCACTAGAAATAAAAATATGAATTGCAGATATTTATGATGATGTGCATATTTTTAAAATATTCAAATAATTTTCACATGAGGTAAATCATTGATATCCTACTCACCACAGAATTTTTAGAATAAATTAGTTTTTACTCATTTACTCATATTTTGCCAATTTAAGCTTTCATAATTGTGATATCAATCATAACATTTTGGAAAAAACATTAAGACGCAAATCAATAAGAATCGCATGATTGATGACTTGGACGTGTTAAATTTGGCAAAACCAAGGCAAATACAAGGACTTATATGTGGCATATGAATTTACCTGCACACTCACAAAAGGTCAAATTTTAATTTAATTTTTCTTTGCCCAAATTTTGAAATAATTTTAGTAATAGTAACAACCATCAGGAAGGTTGTCTGGTAATTTTAAGTCAAATTAATGAGGCAAAATTAACGAACCAAACTTTTACTATCTTGGACGCTTAACAGTTGAGCTCTATGGGGGATTTAATGCCATATTAAGAGATGAATTCAAAATGTCTCCATTGTCCTACAAAAACAAAACACATTCAGCTGATTCCCCATAAGTACAATTCGGTCTTTCTAGACCATATATTCAAGAGCATCATAAGGTGTTCAGTTAAAGGGAAACTACAAAAATTAACATGGCAAAATATCCTTCTAAATATAAATGTTCTATTTACCGACTAAGACCTCCTACATGCAATATTTCAATAATGTCACTATCTGTCACTTTTTGCATCATTCATTACAGCAAACAATAGAAACTACACAGAAGACAAATATTGATTCAAATTGAACACCTGTAACTCTATTCAGGAATTAAAAGGATTACATTTCACTTAACAATACAACCAAATTAATGTGTGACAAACATGCAAGCATGTATTAGACACTGCGTCACATGGGTGTTTCACAAACCATGCCGACATCTCACATGGGGCTCACTTACTTTATTATTTGTTTGTTTTTACTGAGAATATCCTTACATGTTACAACACTTTGAACATTATGAGCATAGCAAAGCAAAATGACTTGCACTAAACACAAATTTCCAGTAAAATTTATCATGGTATGCTGAATTCCACATTCAATTGCAACTTAGCACTTATCAGAGACCCTGTCAAAACTACAACACACCACTTTATTTTAGTTTTTACCTCTTCAAATAAAAATACATCCTTAAAACCACTCATTGCACCCACTTTCTTCACTTAACCATATGTGACACGATCTGGTCCATGGGGGCCAAAGGCGGTAAATTATGGCGGTAAAAATATGGAGTATAAAAACAATAGAATACATAAGAAAATAGACATCAAAAAAATCCATAACTTTAGAACCAAGTATGTTAGACCTTTGGTGTTTTCAGTAAATGATAGCCTATTGTACGTATAATGTAATAATTGCAGTAACTAAATTGTCAAAAATACCTCCTTTGGCCCCCATGGACCAGATCGTGTCACATATCTTCCTACAGGAAAAATATCACTTACCCATATGTTCCTACAGGACAGGCATACACAAATCCAGAACTCTGTCCCTCCAGACAATAGAATCCTACAGGACAAAGAGGTCCTACAGCTGAGCTGCCCTCAGGACAGTAATACCCTTCAGGGCAGGTTTGACAGCCAGTTGTTTCCGCTGTCTGGTTTACCTCATCATTGTATGTACCACCTATAAAATAGTATACAAATATTAGGGACCAATCAATTATGTCTGTACATATGCATGTATGTCTGGGAGAATTTAGGTGTGAATACTTTTTCTAGAACAAAAAAAGGATTATTATGTTTCATGGGTAAAATGTGGAGGACACAACATTTTAAATAAAGAAACATGAGAAAATTTTCATGACAAAAACTGTGAATTACCTCACTGTCACGGTAGTAAATGTTGACCAATTACATTTAAAAAGAATTTATACTGATCGAAATTTTAGTATTGTCAAACATCAGGCTCCATGTTGAAATCAAGCAAAACCAGGGGTGTGAGAGGCCACAGACCAAAAACGAGGAAAATCACTAAAAACAGCGTAAAATCAGGGTAAAAACGCCAAATATGGGCTGAAAATAAAAGAAAAACACATAAATTTTGGCAACAAAAAAAGAGGAAATCAACTGAAAAGAGGAACTCTCACATCCCTGCAAAACAGCCTGGATTAGCTACTCAAATTGTTTTGTTTTTTTAAAGTATGATACTCATACCAACCTGGACATGGGAATGCAGTAGGAAACGTAGTAGCTTGAGGACAATAGTGTCCTGTGGGGCATTCATAGTTGATGTAGTTTGTTTCTCCTGGACCTTCACAGTAAAAACCTGACAAATACAAAACAAAATTACAATTAATGTTATTCTTGCATGTTAATTCAGTGTCTTTACCATTTGTTTTAGTCCTAAGCTTTAAAATTGGACTATCATTGTCCATGCTATTTTCAGCGTTGTTTAAGATATTAACAGAAGTATTATACCAATTATTATTTTTGAAATTTGACTGATGGTTACTTTAAGCGAAAGTTGTAAATAGTTTGTGTTAGTTAGCAACTGGAAACAACATATACAGCACCTGAGCTCAAATATATTGATTCTTATATGGAAATATTTATGTTATAAAGTGAATAAGAATTGCTTGGTGGTCTATAAGCACAAATTGCAAACATGTAGTGAGATGAAGGATAGCAAGTCATTATTGAGCGTCTAATTACATATTTATGCAATGTGAAACACAAATTTTTTAATTTCAATTTCAATTTCAATTTCAATTTCAAATTCAAATTCAAATTCAATTTCAATTTCAATTTCCATAGCTATAATCTGTCTGTCAGCAGTGGGCTTGTGATTGAATACACTACTTGCTTAATTAATTTTATATGCAATTGTTTCACTAATTATAGCATTTGTCATTATATCATGTATCACTGAAGTTGTGAAATAAATGTTTCTTGAATTGAATAGCTACATCTATTTCTATATATTTATCTATTTCTATTACAATTTAACTTTCTTTTTCTATTTTTCTATTTCTATTTTTTAACTTACCAGCTGGACAAGGAATGCATCCAGACTTCTGACTAACAGATGCATTGTTAGGATTATAGGTTCCAGCTGGACATTCAAATCTATTCTTGCCATCACACCAGCCCCCAGGATCACAGATATCAGCGTCAGGATTAGGCAAGGTAGACCCTTCATCGCATGTGTAGCCTGCATCACATGCTTTACAGTTGACAGCACCCGGATTGGAATAAGTTCCTGGAGGACACACTTCAGGCACTGTTGGAAGAGGAGAGGAAAATATTATACTTATAAATTTATTGAAACATTACAATATTACTTAAAATTTTGTTTTATATAATCAGAGATGAGAAACACGATATGATCAACAAGTTTCCTACTTGCAAAAGATCAGAAAACTTTGCTCTGACATGTTAATCACTCTCAGATTGTATGCAAGATGTGCATATTACAAAATGTAGTACAATTATCTATCATTGTTTTGCATAAGTTCAATTTTGTTGGAAGTTAAGATTACACTGCAAGTGTTGAATTTTTTGATGGGCCCCATGTGAGGACCTCTTTTGTGACTGAAAAGCTATCATGCCAACTGTGCCACAGATGCCATTAAAGGGCACAACTGAAGACAAACTACACTGCCCCTGCTTAAAAACAATTAACAGTCTAGATATATATGGCATCAAAAAGCTCAGTGGAAAGTCATGGTAATTGATTATTTTTGACTGTGACAATTTTTGTTATGATTGGAACTGACTGAGCTTGTTACATCTAATGGGCTTTGTCAGTAAATAAAAAGTCAGTGTAACTTCTTTACCTGTCTGATCTGAGCATTGATAGCCAGCTTCACACTGTGTGCAGTTACCAGCATTAATGCCACTATAGTAGCCTTGTGGACAGCGTTTGGGTCCAGAATAGATGGATGGACAGTAATAGCCTGGATCACAGTATGTACAGTCTACCTGAGTACCCAGAGAATATGTGCCTGAATCACACATATCACTGGATGGAGAAGGGAGAAACAATAATAGGAATACATTATACACATTACAATCACACTATTTCAATCTAATCAGAATCAGGATCCTACTACTAATCTAAATTTCTTAGTTCTGAACCTTATACGTCCATTATTCCCAACCCTAATCAGTATCCTAAATCCTAACCTTAATATACCCTAAAACTTAACACTAGTTCTAAACTCTTGGAGTTGCAACCTTTTTATATTGTCAATACCTCAAAGTAGTCAATATACGATTTTAAAGAAAAAAATACTATAAATTCAATTTAAAAGATTTACAATGATTTACATTTTGAAAATGTGATACAGACAAGCAAATGAGTTGGCTGTTGGGAAAATAGACTTTAAAATAAATATATATTTGCTACAATTTGTTTAAGCAGCACTACAAAGCTCCTGAAATAAAAAAAAAGATTCAATTATAATATCAACTTGAATAATGGTCAACCCATGGTCTAGCCATAGGCTTGATTGCACTAAATATAACTATCGATGCTTTGCATTATGAACTTCTAGAAAGAAAACTATTCAATATTTACTAAAAAAAATAAGAAAATGCTCATGATACTTGCACTTGATTTGAAGACTTACGTAGGTTCTTCATTTTTCTTAGGACATCTATACCCTGCTGGACATGCTGTACAGTAGGACTGGTTTGTCAGTGAATAGTATCCAGATGAACACTCCAGCTTTGTATCTTGAGTTGTGATGGGACACATGCTGTATAATGAGGATGGATAAGACAAGATGTAATGAAGACATGATCCATAGTCATTGCATGAGGACACCTGTTTTGTGTTTCATACTGGAAATGATGGTATCCATAAAACAAATATAACATAACAATTAACAACATTTACAATCTAAAATATGCTTAATGAACAAAATGAATAGTCAGATGTGGGTAAAATTAAGTTCATCCTAGAAATATTGTTATATATAAAACTAGATTAGCAATCTTTTTAATTATAAAACTAAGTCATTTCTGGTCTGATCCAAAGAAATTTGTATAAAGTAACAAACGCAACTGGAGAAGCTGGTTAGAGTTTTATTTAAGAACCATGGTCTTAAATTGTGCTTCTAAATGATGCAAGGACATATGTTATCTTAATAAATCACACATCAATACATCCCTTAACATCCTGTGAAATCAAAACTATATTTATTCCCACTTACAATCCAGCTGGACATGACGAGCAGGCACTCTGTTGACCTGCAGAGTATGTTCCTGACTCACACGCTATCTGTAGATCTTGATCTGTATATGGACACTCATAGCCTGCTGGACAACTCAAACAAGATGTACTCTGTGCTGTGCTGTATTCTCCTGATGTGCAGCTCCGGATGTCCAGTCCGTCAGCACGTGGACATTCTTCACCTGCAGCACATGGGGTACATGATGTTGCATTGGTGGCAGAATATGATCCTGGCTCACATGGAATCTCATTATCATTGCTGGAAGAAAATCAAGAAGTGAAATAGATGCAGTCTTATATTTGTAAAAGGTGAATGCTAAACAGGTAAATGTTATGAATCTTAAACTATAATCTGATCTACTAAGATACTTAGTAGATCTTTAAGATACAAGTAATATTTTTGGTTTTGTCACACATAATTTGAATCATTATCATTCCAATGTGGTTATGATAATTAGTTTCACAACAATGCTGTGATAATGACCCTGGAATTAGACAAGCCCTGTTGCATTCACCATAAATATTTTACTCTCTATAGTAAGTTTTTTCTTCCTGAAGTTCTTGATATCAAATATATAATAATGCACCTATCATGTGTACACACCAATTTGCTGCCTTTGTGCACACATACACGTTTTCAATCATTCATTCAAACAATCCCTGAAAATATGTCATATTTCAGTTGTCTAGATAACAGATAGCAAATCAGAATATGAACTTTAACCATGACATAAATTATGTTCTTACGTTGTATCTGGACAGAAGTAACCAGTTGTGCATGGCGTACACTGAGTTGCTTTCCCAGTAGCATAGTAACCAGGATAACATGCCACCTTGCCTGCAACAGTGCCATCTGAACATGCGAAGCCTGGGGGACAGTCTATACATGCTGTAGCTCCAGCTCCACTGTATTGACCTGAAATAGTTACAAAACAAATTTTTTTTAAAATAATTTCTAAATTATATTCATTTTATATATGCAATAGTAAGAAATGAAGTAATATGTTAAGTTTTGCATGTTACAAAATTCTAAAATGTTCAACATTTTTTGCATTTGTAAGATTTACCCGATTTTGAGTTGCAACTTAAATTCTCACACTTAATAGTAAGCTGAAATATTGTATTTAAAACAAGCAACTTGGAATACATATATTGCCGGCATTTCACAGAACAAGCCGAGAAACATCCACATCCTGTTTCAAATCATTGACCTATGACCTTTGCCTCTTACCTGAATCACACGTTGTTGGAGCTTGTGTAGTATCTGAACACATTGAGCCTTCTGGACACTGTTGACACATCTGATTTTGTGGGTCATCGTTGTACCATCCCAAATTGCAGGCCACAGGAGCCACATTGGTCACATTACACTGATGTCCTGGATTAATTACAAGATGGCAAATGTTAATAGCATTGGGTATAATTGAAGAAAGATAAAAAGACTAAAATGTGTCTGACGTCATCTGTCCATCAAACTCGAGCATGCATTGTTTACAATTGTATCATGATGATGAGTTGCTGAACGTGGCGGTAAAACCGGTCACCTTATTGTTAATTTTGCACCTTCAAACATATACAAGCCATCTCAAAACTTTCTTTCCCGAAGGCACCTTGTCAACAATGCCTAGAAAAGTTGCTACGTAAATTTTCACCATTTTCTGCTATTCATTTTCTCCGATCGGCACCAGATATTAAATGGACCTTCCTTTTACGCGCTAATTAACCAATCAAGGATCATAGGGAATTTGATTGACAGTGACATTAGACACATTTTGGTCTTTTTATCTCTGTCTTCAATTGTAGATAACTTGCAAATGTGAATTGCTGATTTGGTGATACATACAAGTTAACAGTTAATCAGAATCTTACTTTAGTGTTAACCAAGTATACACTCTGCATAAGAAACACAAATACTTAACTTATCTGATATACAGTGTAGAACTTACAATTATTGGTTGACAATGAATTAAGCTCTTCTTCATTAAGGTTTGGATGAACTTCGCTTCAAACAGTTTTATGCAGATTATGTGATTAACCAGGAGTTCCAATTAACCATGGTGGTATTATTTTGTTATAATATTTATTATAATGTCAATATGACTTACCAGCTGGGCATGGTGTACAAGCACTGGACCTTGCCAATGAATAATATCCTGCAGTGCAATTCTGTAATAAAAAGGAAACGATCAACATTTTTTATATCAATTTAACATCATCGGTGTGTCATCGTCATCATCATCATCATCATTACCTCCTAATCACCATCTCCTCCATGTCATCCTGCTTTTCTTCACATAAACATCTCTACCAATCAAGAATGAATCTATTACACTTTGATCCAAACACTTTCTAAATAGTTCAGTGGTGAGAGCACTGGTACATGACCCCAGAAGTCCCTAATTCAAATCCTGATCATGGTTGATATTTTTATACTTTGCCAACTTGCACAAAATAATGACATGCAATCAATTTACCTGTACTGTTGTCGATGTACATTGTGCACCTGGAGGACATTCTTCACAGTAAATGGCTCCAGCCATAGAGTAGTACCCATCTTGACAAGCAGTAGGAGAATCAGCTTCTATAGGACAATAGTACCCTGCTGTACACTCGTTACAATGCACATCTGTAAAAAGATAATGCCATTTGCAATAGTCACTCAAGAAATACAAATTTAACATTGGCCTGTTAACTTTCAAAAATTACTTCATGAAGTAGTAACACACTTCTCCCTGATATATTCAAATCAGATTCTATGATGTTAAATAGTTGCTGCAAAAAAACATTAAAATTATGATTTTCGATCAAAAGTGACTTTCAAATTGCTGGTAGAATTCTATTTTTTATTAGACTCACCTCCAGATACACTATAGTAACCTCCTTGACATTGCGTAGCAGATGAATTGGTGCATTCATATCCAACAGGACAGGTTGTACAATCAACAGCACTACCAATGGAATATGTATCTGAAAAAGTGAAACAAGTTAGACGATGTAAGTTAAACTACTCAGTTTTGAGATAAAATGGGTGTTGGCGATGTACTATATACATGTAGTTACTTAAACATTTTGCTTGAATGAAATAAACAAACAAATTATCCAGTTCATGTTCATTTGGAGTAACCTGTATTATGTTCTCAATTTTGGACAATGGTTGAGGTCCAATATTCTTAAAACCTTTTCCCAAAGCTCCAAGATGATATCAAGAATACATACCTGGTGGGCAGTCTTCAACAGTTGATGTTGTTGGGCATCTCTTCCCAGCAGGGCATGCAGAACACACACCCCCACCTAACAAAGCATACTCTCCACCAGCACAATCACTAGGATCTAATGTCGGATCTGTACATGCTTTCCCTGCCGGACATGGTAAACAGTCTGTATTTAAGGCATTACTGATTTCATTGTAGGCACATCGGGTGCAATTATCAGAGCCAGCTGATGCTATGTATCCCTCTGTGCATGCGACAGGATCCTGTGTAGGATCAGGACACATGGAACCTTCTGGACAGATGGTACACACAGATGCCATCTCATTGCTGTATGGATAAAATGGCACAAATATTAATTTCAAACATTACATTGTACTATAGAAAAAATATTAAATTTGTGTACATCGTGGAACATTCAACTACGCTTGTTACTCCGCGACTAATCATGCTAACTACACGCGCGTACAACGCTACTCTACACGTCCATATTAGCGAGGCTATCTGCGTACAACTGCTTACTACGCACAGCCACGCAAAGAGTATATTCCACGATGTACACGAATTTGATAATTTTTCTATAGCTTTGCTCATCATGTCACCGAGGTCAGA
This sequence comes from Amphiura filiformis, assembly GCF_039555335.1. Taxonomy (NCBI): domain Eukaryota; kingdom Metazoa; phylum Echinodermata; class Ophiuroidea; order Amphilepidida; family Amphiuridae; genus Amphiura; species Amphiura filiformis. The sequence goes on along the minus strand of NC_092633.1, from coordinate 17,829,941 downwards.
ACTCAGAACTCAAAACAGAGGTGTTAATATAACAAAAACAATGAATATATGTTAGGATTGGAAGAAAACTTTTGATATAAAGTTATATAGACAATCAAATTTGATGAGTTGTTTAAGTTAAGCATGCTATAATTAACCTATGGGGCATAACCAGGGCAAAATGCAGCACATCCCAGATGCAAAATATTTTCAGGTAAAAATGGGATGAAAAATAGGCTTATGTCCCATACATGCTAGATAAGCACCTGATTATATAATCATATTGTGTCATCTTCTGGTGGAATAACTTAAATAAGCAAGGTAAGTTGCTTTAATAGCGGACAGTGCTTCTTTACTCGTTTTATCTTCATGGTAAAAAACATCTGTGAAATTCCAAAACCATTTTTTAACAACCAAACCTGGACAAATATTAGCACTGCTTTACTTTTTTTCTGTTGGACAATGTTCAGTTTAACAAGAGGGCAACACAGAAATGTTACACTTACCTATAGTATCCTGTATCACATGATGAACAAGTGCCATCTCCTTGTGCACTATAATAACCTGCTGAACATGGCTCAGATGCATTCCTATCAGGACATTGAAACCCAGCTTCACATAAGGAACAGTCTGTCTGTCCCGTCCCTGCAGAATAATAGCCTTCTTCACAGTAGATTGGGTCTTGGTATATAGACGGACACTTGTGTCCTGCAGGACATAAGGAGCATTCAGAGCTTCCATTGCTTGCAAATTGACCTGGACTACATTCCACAGGATCTGTAGTACCTTCTATTGGACAAGAGTAACCACCAGGACATTCCTCACAGAATTCTGATGCAGGAGTAGAGCTGTATGTACCTAGATCACAACTCTGAAAATTGAATTGAATTAAATTTGTATAATTTTGTATACTCCATGCGCAGTTTGGTGTTCACCTATAGTTCAGTAGTAAGTAACAGGCAAGAGAATGATCATTCATGAAAAAATCTGAAGTGTTTGAAAAAACCCTGAAAAAGTGTGTGAAATTGGGCTAAAAAGGCCAAAAATTGGCTGAAATTACAAGAAAGTGCAGAACTTTGGACAACAAAAAAGCCTGAATTAAGGTTTAAACCTGAACATTTTCATGCCTGAAGTAAAGAATGATTGATCAGAGATTATTTGATGATTTCCTAAGCATTCAGCAGGGGTCTGATGGGAAACATCACAAATTGTGGTCTTCTGGCCTTTTTGAGAAAAAATTAATTGTAACTGTTGAATCTCATAATGGGAAATGCAGAGATTGGTAACACTTTCACACTTTCAATGGTTTAAATTGAAAAATGGAGTTCAGCAACTTTCCTGAAAGTTTCCAGCCCAAACAAATTAATGTTTAATCTCTGTCATATACATACCAAACATGCTGAATCTGAGATGCTTCCAGGCTGGTCATTATAGGTCCCTGTTTCACACGGAACTCTAGCATTACTGCCACCTTCACAACTGTATCAAAATACAGAGGAAACAGTTAATATACTTGGTAAAATTTCCAGAATCACTCAAATATTGCCGCAGTACATTGTAATATGATTGATTCAAATTAACCCTAGAACTCCCTGTTGGCGCTTTGGTCGGGACGTGTCCTATGTGCTGCCTGACCCCCAGGGGATGGGGGCGCTTGACTTTGGAAATGACAGGAATGTGTGAACTAGTTCTAAACTAGTGAGAGAATTGACACCAAAAAAGGGGGTCATTTGGTGAGAAGACCAAAAGAAAGGGGTCTTTACATGAGACTGGGGAAGTCATCAAAATGTGAAATTTTGATGAAATTTTTTGAATTTTAGAGGGTCATTTTGAGAGAGATTATCAGAAATTTCTTTTAAAAAAGGGTCTTTTGGTGACAGTAAATTAAAACAAAAAAGGGGGTCACAGTGAGAAGGATATAGAAAAATGGAGGTCAATGTGGCTGCACATCTTCCATCACCAATTTTTAGTGAGGCCCCATGGCCTAGACCCATCTGAAGGTGGAGGCACCAGTCAGCCAGTCTGTCATCATATTCAGCCTGTAGTATAGGGTGCACAACTTATAAGTTCCCCCTATATATTTTTTTTAATAAATCGAAAACTATTTGACGAAATGCAAACCTGTAAACTGATATGGGTAGCCTTATTTGTTTTACACATGTGGACCAAATTTTAGCATCACACGTCATTGGGATCAGTCACAATGGTTCATTATGTAAAAAAAGGAGACTGTTTTAAACAGTGTTAAAAGTTGCATCTGAGTCCATAGGACTCAATTCTCAAACAATACAGTAGGCCAGGGATATTCATGTGTTTGTAAAAGAAAACTGAATCTTTGGTATTTTTCTTCTTCTTCTTGAAAAGCAAAGCAGGTGTTTTATTCTTTTCTTTTTAATGATAAATGTCTGAGATGGAAGGGATATGTACTGCAGTGAGAATAGACCACATCGCCAGTAGTTCATCATATGTGAAAAGTCACATTTTAATAATGCCGCGTTTGCCCGAATTTCTTTGCGGTAGAGCAATAGGTTTGCTGGATGAAAATGTACCGGTGAAAGAAATTGCTCGTCGTATGGGAGTTGCGCCTAATGCAATTCGAAAAGTGAGAACCTTATCAATGAAAAGACAACACTGCAAGAGCTAACCCGAGCAATCCAACATGTATGGAACAACATGGACCAGCAACGGGTCCGGAATTTAATAAACAGCATGCGGCGACATTGCAATGCACTTGTCAACAGTGCAGGAGGACACATCCCCTACTAAACATCTAGACTTTAAGTTTCATTTCCATTACAAACACATGGACAGGCCTAACATACTGTATTGTTTGACAATTGACTCCTATGGACTCAGGTGCAACTTTTAAAACTCCCTCTTTTTTACATAATGAACCATTGTGGCCAAACGCAATGATGTGTGACACTACAAATTGGCCCAGATTTGTAAAACAAATAAGGTTACTCATAACGTTTTACAATTTTACATTTCGTTAAATAATTTTCGATTTATTTTAAAAAGCATTAGGGGGAACTTATAAGTTGTGCACTGTATATTTGGGAGCATTCATTCAAAAGAGTTAGGGATAAAGATAAGGTAGGTGAAAAACCTGCCATTTGTTTTGATGTATTTTTTAAACAGTAAAAAAACAGTGCTTGCTAAGCTTTTTTCCAAATAAAAGTCAACAATCAATATTAAAAAAAAAAATTCTTTCTAAACGTATCATTACTATCATTATCTTCAGGCAGTAAGAAATTGGTTTTAATTTGTAGTAGGGAAAAAGTTTGCCTTCTAAAGAAAATGGAAGCAGTATAAAATGTACACATTGTCTTGTTTTTCTAACAAAATCAGTAAATGCACAGTGCACTAATTTAGTGTTATTGCATTTTTGGCCACAGTCTTCAAACAAACTTCTTTTTTGGAGGAGTGGCCTTAAAATAAATGTTTCCCAGTCTATCATTTAATTTACATGCAAAATTCCTTTATAAAAACATACATGCACCCCTTGCAAATAAACAATAAGGCCAAATAAAAAATAAAACATGTTTCTCGTCCCCCGCTTCCTTTTTAGAAGCCGCTTCAAATTTATTTTTATTTTTTTTAATTTGGTTATAACTTTTGAAAAAGATGTCTTGGAAGTTAAGATGTTTTCTATAGCCTTGCTAAGAAACACTTCTGGATGGTTCTGTGATCACTAGAGGGGGTGTACCAGAAAAATAAAATAAAAAGGTCCTCTTTTTTCAGGCATTATTCTATACGCTAATTCGGGTGTTTATATGGGTATTTACACCTATTTTTCAATAAAAAATAGAAAATAAAAAGCCCCTCTTCCTCCTTTTTTTAAACCCAGTCGAAAAACATGTTTTTATTTTTACTCTGCCTAATTGAAAGGAAAGAAAAAAAGGATTTGGTGCAAATATTTCAATACTTTGGGCACAATTTCAATATTTTGGGTACAATGTCAATATTTTGGACACATTTTCAGAAAATCTTTGTATCGTCTCCAGAAAAATTCAGGTGCTGTTGAAAACATTGTTATCCTTTATGCAACAAGACCAACATCATTAAATGCCCTTGAAACATTACTATCATATCATGCTTAAGTCATTTCAACAAGCAGCAAAATGTCCTCAATATTTACCTAGTATGCTTGCAAATAGATGTGAGCCCATGTGCTAAATAAACCCCGTATTTGTTGACTTAGTCAAGCGACAACTTAGACACCGCTTTTGTTCCGGTTTCTCTCTAGACCCCTGATTAAATATCTTGATTAGAGTGCCATTATGGCTTTGCAAATAGTTTATATTACACGGGATCAATATGGGCAAGTGACAGCAATGGCGGAGTATAGTCTATGCTCATGTAATTATAGATTTTTGATATCAATATCTACTATTTCTTAACAGTTCTAATATGCAGGACAAAGTCTTGCATAAGAAATCAATGACCAAGTTTATGTTAATCCTGATGGGAATTTAGGAACAATTTCAAGTCATGTGAAAAAGTAGAATAAAACTAAATGTCATGTACATGTGTTTTTAAACACAAGTACGTGTGTTTATTTCAGAAAAGTGTTTATTTCAGAAAAATAAGATCAAATTTAATTTTACACCATATATAACAGAGGAACTATAAGAGCGCATAAAAAACAGAGAAATACAGAGGCCAAAAGACACTTTGTTAACTTTCATAGTGGTTCCATTTTTATGGCCTGCATAGGTGGCAAGGAAAGGTCTTGTAATTGAACTTAGGAACTTTCTTTATTGTTGATACGGTGTCATGGAAACAGGCATCATAGTTACCAAGATGTCCAGCTTTAATACACTGGCCAAGACTATGTACACATATGTACTGAATGCAATTCTGGCCACAATTCCATAGCAACTACATGTAATGTGGTATCTTGCAAGGGTTCAAACAAATTGTTTTGGTCTATCAATTGAGAAAATTTGTTAAAAGAAAATATTAAAATCTCATTCATTCAACATTTATTTACACATTTTTAATTGCCATATTTACAAAAAATTAGAAACATAATGGTAGTTTGTAATTTAACAATTTTTATAAATTACAGTTTGGCCATCATGGAACATAACAAAAACCAATTTAACCATTAAAAGAACACATTTTTTCTTATTACTTTTTATTATTCTGTAATTTTTTTATGGTTGAATCTTAATTGAATTAGAGAAACATAATGACAAATTAAATATTGCACATCTTGGAGCTTTAGGTGGTAGAAACAAAGGAAGAGGAAGATGTCATTAGATAGGAACACTTTTTTGGTGAAGCCATTTCTGCACCCTGCCATCAACATAATAAAATATAAAACAGCAATTGCAGTTTGACTTTGTTTGGGTTTCGTTGAGTTGAGATATCGCTCATGTGTTATATACAGTAAGAATATTGTTCGTTTTCTGACCGAGCTTTAAAAATAAAACTGAACAAGTTCAATTTTCTATTCAACAATATAAAATACAGCATCTACCATTCTGTGCTGGACCTACTCATTTGACCCGCCAAATGCACTGTACAGGCAGTGAACCTCGTGTTGCATTATGTCACGTAAACATGGTTCAAACAGCATCCCCAGGAATGCAGGCTAAATATGTATGTTGTGAACTTGACATTCACTGGGATACCAGTAAAGGGTACATAGATTATATCATTAAAAGGACATTTATATTTGTTTTAAACATTAACTTAATTGCATTAATCTACTTGTAACCTTTTTTGGGACACCCAGTACAAGTGATTAATATTCTCCAGGCATGTCTTGTCTTGCCTACTTTTTATTATCTGATCATTATTTTGATTTTATGTGTTGTTAAAACAATTTCATTCAAGAAGATATTTGAAACGGTCTATAACTGGTAGCCTTATGCACTAAAGTTCAATTCAGTTGATTGCAAATTTTTATGCTAACATCCATGAAGAACTAAAAAGTCAAAACCAACAAAATACATATTGATAGGTATAGATCTTTCATCTTGAGCATTCATGAGAATTTTACAAATACTTTACAAAACAAGCATTATAAGTGAACATTTGAAGTTTGTCATGATCATATCAGTAATCAGTTCAAAAATATAAGAAGTAGCAAACAAAATTAATATTAAAACTTCTGGAAAGAAAACTTTCCTCAAATAGATCATCAGTTGCATACAACAAACTTCCTTCCAACCTTTGTAATTTGTAACCTAAGAGTAATATGTTTTAGCTCCTCACCGGGGATTTGGACTCAACTTTGGAAGTGAAGGGATGTGCAGGCACCAGTTTGAAACCAGGGTCTTTTGGTGAGAGATTTGACACCAAAAGAGTGGGTCATTGGGTGAGAAGGCTTCCCCAAAAGGGAGATTTTCTATTAGACTGGAGAAAATTTTAACAAAAAATAAATGGGGTCTCAGTTACATGAGACTGGGAAAACTTTTGGGTAAAAATTTTTAATTTGACAAATCTTTGATACACAATATTTTGACACAATCATACAAATTTTTGGAAAAAAGGAGTCTTTTAAGTGACATCCCTGTCACCTATTTTAGTGAGTAGCCCCCACCCAAATCCCAGGGGGCTCTCATACCCATGGACATGCTGCCTCATTTTCCTTATAAACAATTTACCAGTAATATAATATCATTCCATAAGATCCATGGGACTGTGAAAACTTTTGGGTACAAATTTTTAAAGGTTAACAAATTTTTGATACAAAATTTTCAGTCATCCAAATTTAAAATTTTTGGAAAAATTTGAAAAAAATATGAAATTTTGGTGAAAGATTATCAGAAATTTGTTCACAATTCTTGAAAAAGGGATCTTTTGGTGACATCCTCACTCCCCATCATACATTTTAGTGAGTAACCTTACTCCTCCTCAAAGGTTCTCATACTCATGGATATGATCCTTCCTTTTCCTTATCATTTTCCCAGTACAATATTAGAAATATGCCTAAAAAAGTTACAGGTCAGCTGGGCCTTCATGCAAAAACAGCTGTTTTTTGACAAGTTATTAGAAAAAGAAAAACCTAGTGGTATAACAACATCCTGTTTGTGGTTTTAGAAAAGGACATGAATATTAAAATGCAATATTTGACACCACAAAAAAACACCAATAGCAAATAGATAAAAAAGCTCAAAAGCAACAGCCAATGGCCTGTGGACCAGCCCTATTTCGAACCCTGTCCCAGAGATATACTCAACAGGCAGCCCAGCGGGGTAATATTGGAAACTATCATCAGTTTCTGCACCTGAATCAATGTCGTTTGAAAATTTTCCTTAATTGCTTTTAAATTAAGCAAGATGACACGGCCTGGACTCGGGGCAAAAAGGGGGTGCGTGAGCACACATGATTGGTCAGGGGGTCTTCCAGCCCATACATGGCATGGGAAGGTTGCTGGTTGTCAGCTCTGTTGTGGGTGGGACCAGTGGCACCATGTCACCCTTTCCCTGTCAATAGTATGCATAGTATATACATCACCAGAGTAGCACTACTACATAAATAGCCATAAACCTTTTACATAAACATCTCAAAATTTGGGAACTAACCTCCCTTAAATAATGGCCATTATTCAAAACATATGACACACTCTTTCCCAGTGCAATATGCAACATAATTAATCAATTAAATTAATCAATCAAAAATAAAAGAAATAAATTGATAAACAAAAAAATCAGAGGATGTTAACACTTACTAATATCCCGGTTGACATTGTATACACACTGTAGCATTACTATCCCAGTATGTTCCTGCTACACAACTTGCAACACAATCTGCTTCACAATCACATGCTCCTGGAAAGAAGAACATTTATCACAAGACAGAGAGCATGAGTACATGTACATGTATGGAATGTTTTGGTAGAAGATACAAATTATCTTTTTACAATATGATTGCTAAAGGAGCCCCTGTCTTTTGAAACATCAGTGCTGTACCATTTTTTGGCTTCTACCTTTAAAAGCATGTAAACAAACATTGCCACCAATAGAACAAGAAGATTTGTCCCTTCATTTTGCATATACCACTTTGTCCAATTTTTTTCTAATGTATAAAATAGATCCTAAATTACTTGTTATTGCCTGGAAAAATAAAATACTGCACTCCTCTTTAAAAAAAAAATTTTTTTACAGCACTTCTCTGGGTCCAACCTTGAATAACAAGTAATTTTTTTCTCAATATTTATAAAAAATGAACTTTTTTTGGAGGGGGTGCATTTTTTTTGGTGGAAAATCGAAACCTGTGCATTTTTGGTTTGAAAATTCGAAGCTATAGTTCTCGTCGAGCAACAATATTAATGCCTATTGCTTTATCCTTTTTTGTAAGCCATTTCTAATCTAACTCATTAAATATAGGAATGATATTCGATACAAAATATTTTACAAATACTTAAATCCTGTTTTAGTAACCAGAACATATTTTGCCAGGGGCATAGCCAGGTGGGCACCACAGAAAACTTTCATTTCAGGGATAAAATGGGGATAGCAAAGCGTATACTTTTACTTGTCCTTAAAATGAATAAAAACAAGACAAAAAATGACAAATTGGGACAAAAATGTGCATATTGATTTTGAGACATTGGCAAAGAAAGTGTTAAAATACTTTGGGACAAAAATGTGGCTTTGCTGTCACTATTTATTTACCGTACTTATTTTGCTGTCACTTGACGAGAGCATATACTTCCATCAATAACACCTTGTTAAAACAAGGTGCCTCAGAAGCGTAGTTTATATGCATTGTATATGCATGATATGTGCTTTACGAGTCGTTAATTCCACTGCTATATGCATAGTATGTGTAGTGATCGAGTTCCTCCTTGTCAACATCGAGGAAATATCCTCTCGTCAAAGGTTTACATTTCAGCAATTTTATTATGTGACACAATCAAGGGAAATGAGACAGATGTTGCTAATATTGATTTTGAGACATTGGCAAAGAAAGTGTTAAAATACTTTTTGTTTTATATTGTTTTCAGCGACTGATATAAAATTGACGTAACTTCGCTAAGAAGAGTACATCATATCAACATGGGGTTTTCAGTAACTTCTGAAACTAAGCTCTGAAATGTCCTCTTAGAAACATATAAATCATGTACAACTCATTTTCGATCAGGGTCGACATCATTGAGTCATTCCCCTTGATCATGTCACATAATGATATTAATAATGCTCACTGTCCAAGATTTAATTATTTACACATAACACACTTTACATGCTTCAAACTTGGGGCATTTCGTGATCCACAGCCTCATCCTCCCACTTTTCTCAAAAAAAGTTGAGATTTTTATACCACTGGAAACCTCAGGCTACATGTACCAAAAATTTCTTGCACATTAATTCGTTTAGCAAAATATTGTCAAATTTGAATTTTGTTCTGGTATACCAGAACGAAATAACAACAGTGGCCTATGGAGCCATGTCTATGTATACATTGTATGTAATCATGCGTACTCATAAGTTACGCTTACGCAAAAACTTAAATTTTGGGAATAAGCTGTTTTCGTGAATATCTACTGAAAAATGTCATAAAAACAGGATGCTAGGATCACGAAATACTCCTTTAAAAAAATTATAAACATGTTTCACGTCCCCTCCCGCTTCCTTTTTTGAGGTTTCTTCAATTTTATTTTTATTTTTTGAAATTCAGTTATAACTTTTCAAAAAATATGTCTAGGAAGTAGAGATGCTTTCTATAGCCTTGTTAATATACACTGCAAGATTCTCATCTGTGTGACGCCGATGTCACCAGAATGTCACTCCATCGGAAACTACACCTCGGTTTTCCATATCGCCGGTCCGAAATAGCCGGGTAGCCAGCCTCCTAGGTTTCTACAGAGTGACTTTGGCGCGGGTGACTTCGCAGGAGAGTCACACTGGTATGACTACGCCGACTGGGCCTGGGTGCTCAGTACCGGCGTTTTGGGTTGCCGGTTTTGCTTTTATTGCCATATTTTTATATTCTCTTGATTTATTCAAATAATATTCTTTATTTCTTGCTTTTTTTTAGGGGATTATGGAGGGGAAATTGCAAACTGGACTTTAAAAATAAGGGAAATATTAGATGAATAAAATCCATGTGTTAGTAAAAGAAATAAACATGATCAGTAAACAAAGTATAATTCAATAAACTAATATGATGAATAAAATACATTTTTGTTAGGCCCTAATTGGTGGTTATTTGAATAACTAAATAAATAAAAAATTAAGAAATAAATAAAGAGGAAGAAACCAATAAACGAAGAATGGAAGAAACAAAGAAACACTTCGAAAGAAAACAACTTGAGAACAACTGCAAATAAAGAAGTTAAAAGTAGGAATATTATAAGAAGCATTATAGGCCTATTGATGAATTAAAATATTAAATGTGTAAAATAAATAAAAAATTATAACAATAATAATTTATAACAAGCATTAATATTTGTGTGATAAAAAATAAGACACAATTTCAAACAAACACTGCAATAGGCCTATATTGATGTGACACCGATTTATAGGCATAATTTGATAACGTAAAAAAATCAACATGAAAAACGAATCAAACTAATAGGCCTATATAAAAACACCATTTTGAAAAACGGAAAAAGAAAATAGCACAAGCCAAAGTTTTGCATAAACTTACGGCAGTAAAAGTATAAATTTGCAGTAGACCTTTCAGGAAAATGACAAGAAGTAAAACAAAATGCATGCTAGGCCTATAAATCAATTTTAAATATAACAGAAAAATTCTTGCTTCAAAATAAGTAAAGTTTTGGCAAATCAAAATGTATAAATTGAAAATGCTAGGCCTATAATAATAGGCATACTTTGCGAACTTCGGCTGAAAATTAATATCTCTTTTAAAACACAATTCGTTTTAAATTAAAAAAAAAGGTTCAATAGGCCTGTATAACGTTATCATGCAAAATATGAAAAAATAAACCTAATTCGATAGCAAAACATGTCATCTAACCACTGAAGTAAACAAAGCAATGATAAGTTTTGTAGGAAAACAAGCAAACAAATAAACAAAATAAAAACGTTTGAAATGAAACAAACAAATAAACCAAGAACAAGAACTGCAAATAAAACACACACAGTTGATGAGATTATTAAACAGGCAGCACGAAAAGAATTAAAATATTATAAAAGAGAGCAATAAATAAATGAAACAAAATGAATCGGAAGTGTAGTTGAAATATAAATGATAAAGAACGCAAAAGCACGATAAAAACAAAACAAAAACAAAGACGGCAGTAGAACCACAGACCAACTGTACAGCATGCATCAATCAATTAATTATAAAACCAACACATTCCATTCATGAGCGTATACAAGCAGGAAACAAGCATGATACGCGTATTTGTCATCATCAGCGCGTATTTGGTAGATATACTGCTGCGTCCCCAGAGTGTTGAACTCATAACAGGGTTCGGTCAACGACCTTCGCAGCGTAGTCACCTTGAAGTTCGCCGACTGGGCACCGAGCAGGCGACTCATGGGGCACTGGCTACGGAAGTCACTTTGATGTGACTACAAGATGTGGACCACTGTCGGAATCTAGTCGGTGGTGTACATCATGAGTCGCCGATGCGGCATCGAGCAGGTAACACATCGGAGGCTAGCAGTTGCAGTCACTACGTGATGACACTGCTGCATAGTACCATACTGCCTTGTTTCCGATGTAGTCACTCTCCTGTAGTGACTCTGTCGGCCACCATAGGGTAGGTTATTCTGGAGTGACGGTGGTAGTGACTTCAGAGTTCCAGTGCGATGTAGTCAGTCACTCTGTCGCCAGGAATTTTGCAGTGTACAAGAAACACTTTTATAAGGTTCTGTGATAGTTAGAGGGGACCTATCTCTCAGAACAACAAATAAAAAGAGGCCTGCCTCCTCCTTTCTCCAGGCATTATTGTATGTAATATACGCTAAAACAATACAAAAACAGCTCTAATTATGGGTATTTACACAGATTTTGTGATAAAAAATAAAAAGTCCCCTCTTCCTCCCTTTTTCAAAAAACCGGACGTGAAACATGTTTTTTATTTTACTTGGCCTTAAATGTCTTTACTTTAGTACAGAGATAAATTTGAGTTTTGACTTACCTTCAACTTCATAATTGCACCAAGACCAACAAAGTAACAAGAATATTAATATCCGTAAAAAACTATTTATGTTTGATTTATATATTCCAGTAGAAAATTCCATGCTGAATTTATTTCTAGTTGTTCGTGAGTTATGTGTACGCTTCATGTCGTCGGCTCTTTCCTATGTATTGTTGTGTAATGCTAAATACAAGCGAAGCATTTTATAAGCTTCTCTAGTTCGTACGGTTTCAGCGACTTCTAAACATTCTAAGAGTTGTGAAAATCAAATTACACGTATATTTCCTTTATTTAGTACATATTCGCATTATTCCATCTTCGATCATCCATAAGAATCGTATAAAAATAAGTTAAATTAATAATTTTGATGGTAACTTTTCGTCGTTCTCAGACTCTCAGTACTAAAATCAATGCACCTGTTCTAAATTGTGTTTCTAGAAGTTAACTGTCCCAGGGAAAAATATATCCCTAGAACAGTATCAACAACGGTTAAAAAGATTAAATATCCATGCATTACTTGTTTTACAACTGTATTGATTGATTTTGAAGTTAATATGAGAAAATGTTGAATTTCAACATATTTTTGTGATGTCTCCTTCGAATAACTTTAGTCATTTTCATTACAATTTAAAACGCTTAATTGACTAAGTTGATTGACGTGCCAGGCACGTTATTGATTGGTGGATTCTTTTTGTTAAGCTAGGGATGCTACAAGTAGCGTCATCGTTTCTATGACTGCATGTACACTATCTGGCCGATTCATGTTTTCCGGGTTTTTCTGAACGATGATAGAAGGTGAAGTCCATGGTTGCTCGAGATACCTCAGCTTGAAGTTGAAACTTATTGAGAACAGTAGCATGAAACTCTTCCAGAACGTTGTAATAAGGCTTATGATGTTTTGATGTCAATAAATAAAAACTAAACAAAATTTCCAAATAGTGGGAAACAAATATAAATAAATAAATAATTTGTTATTTCCACTCAAAAATGAAAAAAAAAATTTAAAAAAAAAAAAATTAAATTAAATTAAATTTAAAAAAAGAAAAAGAACATTACTTATATAAAACATAATGCCTACATTATTTTCATTACACACGTATCAAAGAGATGACCCAAGAATAAAGTTTGTAAAATAAAGTTAGCTCTTTTAATACCGCTCCACACTTTCTGATGAAATCCCACGGATGTGGGATGAAATATCAAGTAAGTCAAACATTTTGTTGAGAGAACTTGTTTAAAATCTTTGTTTATCAAAGTTAGCTCTTGTTTCGCTCAAAATATTACATTTAGGGCCTATTATATACGGTAGCAATTTGCCAATATTGTTCTGGTGTCCTTTTGGAGGCAGGAACAAACCTTCCATGGCACTCTAACAGATAATAGGTTACGAGTGATCATTGATTTTAGATAAAGTAATGACGTATTTGTAACTTTATTGACTATTATGTTTTGACAGGTAAAAATAAACATTTATCATGTGTGTTTCAAAATGATGATCTTCCTTGACACGGTAGTAAATTCGCCGAGGGTAAATTCTGATACATCTTAATTTTTTCTCCTAATATGATTTATTCAACTTTTCTACAAGACAAAAATAGACGGGAAAAAAATTATACCCGCTTGCACACTCACTCACTCACTCACTCACTCAAAAAAAAAAAAGAAAGAAAGAAAGAAAGAAAGAAAAAGAAAGAAAGAAAAAGAAAGAAAGAAAGAAAGAAAGAAAGAAAGAAAGAAAGAAAGAAAAAGAAAGAAAGAAAGAAAGAAAAAAGAAAGAAAAAGAAAGAAAGAAAGAAAGAAAGAAAGAAAGAAAAAGAAAGAAAGAAAGAAAGAAAGAAAGAAGAAAAGATATCAAACAATCCAGGGCATTTCATGTGTGTGGAAAGAAAAATTATTTCTGTTCAGTAATTTAGTTTTTGAATTCAACTTTTTCTTTTCAAAAAAGCATTAAAATTGTATCGTGTTCAGAGATATGCCAGTCAAAGTATTTATATAAAAACAAATGATGGGAGCCTTTCCTACAATAAAACGAAGAGAATAGTTTCGGGATCTCAAAAAAGTTGAGATTTTTATATCACTGGAAACCTCTGGCTACATAATGTTTATGTACAAAATATTTCTTGCAGATTAATTCGTTTAGCAAAGATATCGTGAAATTTGAATTTCGTTCTGGTGCACCAGAACGAAATTACAACGCATTGTCTATGGAGCAGTGTAATACACATAATCATGCATAACTCGCGAACGCAAAATCAGAAGCAACTGAAATTTTGGGAACAGGTTTTTTCGTGGATATCTAATGAAAAATGACATAAATAGAGGATGCTAGGATCACAAAATACTCCTTTAAAGGCTAGTCCAGTGATCCCCGCGCAGGTGTAAAAATAAATAAAATTGTTTATAAATTGTTAAAAGTGAAGGATATATACGTCATTCAAATTGTCATTTGGTATTTTTGAAATAAAACATTTGGCCAAAAAACGAAGAAAACAGCATTATTGATAGACTATGCCATAGTCAAATTTTAATAAATAAAAATATATTATTATTAATCACGATGAACGCATCTTGTTGGACTCAAAATTTATACTGATGTTTAGGGGCTGAGCTGTGCAATAATTATGAGGTCCACCCCGGGGGAATTTCCGAACAGCTCGCCAAAATCGCTTGCCCCCCCTCTCGGCCCGCCAAAAATCGCTTGCCCCCCTTCTTGGCCCGCCAAAATTCTTTGCCCCCCCCTTGAAGATGCCACATTTTTGGGATCCCAAATTCCAAACCTTAAATGGTGTAGATGTATGTTGCGAGCGCAGCGAGCAGGAAAATTTGCATATTTAAGCGTTTTCGTATCGTTTTCCTAAGCCTTTTTAGAACGTTTTATTAAAAAGGTGCCCCATGAATGTGTGCCAAAAATCGCTTGCCCCCCCTCTCGGCTTGCCAAAAATTGCTTGCCCCCCACCTTTCGGCTCGCCAAAATTTCTTGCCCCCCCCAATTTTACCCTTCCCCAGGGCTCATAATTATTGCACAGCCCCTTATTAAAATTAACAGTAAAATGGTCATAAAGAGTTTATATAATTAGTGACAGTAAAAGTAAAGTATGCCTACGATATTGAATGCAACATAATCTTGTGTAAAAGGAATGGGGGGTGGGGCTGGCTGACCCTATTTATTGAATGGCCGAGCGGATTTGCCACAATTTTTGGAGCAGCGCCACCCCCCCTTTTAGGGAAAAATATAAAAGTAGCGAAGACTGGTTTCTAAAAGCGCAGATTAATGCGAACAGAAATACTGCCACCATCTGGGTAAGTTGGTACACCGAGGTATCCGTCAAAGGAATCCTGGTCAGGCTTAAAAACACAACAACAATGAATATTATTAATTTGTTAACAAGTTTTATTAAAGTTCTTACTCTACAAAATGCATCTTACTCTACTACATGAATAACAGTTTATGTCACAAATGGCTTACCATACCTGGCTAAAAGGAATGATTTGATTTTACAATGCCCAGCTGTTTAATTAAACAATTAGCAACAGTGTGTTTTATCTGCTGTGTTATGACGCAAATGGCTTACCATACTTTATGTTGTTTTGAAACATTACATCATTTTACATAAAGTTTCACAATTTACATTACAAAGAATACTTTTTATATGGTTCATCAAAGCATCCTACACAATGACAAGTAATACATGGTACCTTTTTTTTTAGGATTCATCAAAGCACCTGACACAAGTAAATACATAAACAAAGGTCAATGCACTATTAACTTCATGCACAAACTAGTTAAAATGCCAAACCTCCAACAATTGATTTTTACCTTACTCCTATACTCAATATGGCTTCTACTACAACTGTACTTCTCGTTTCCCAATGTTCTCGCCCGAAACCCTTGTTTCGAAACTTCATCACCTTTCTTTCCTTTAATAATTTTACCCGCAACACCTGGGCCTAAACTATTTTAATGGTCTCACCCGGAAGTTGGCAAAAATGCGTGGGTCGAACCATGTTTAATGTCACACCTGAAAGTTAATTAAAACACGTAGGTTGAATCATTTTTAAATGGTCACATGACCCGAAAGTTTGCCGAACACATGAATCAAACCATTTTCATTATTAAATCCGTACCCGCGATAACTGTTTTAATCTACAATCCCATGCAATATATTTACATTACGACTCTTTCACGTACATGTAAAATCTTTTAATACCACACAATCCATTACGACTCTAACACTGTACACAATGTTTGTAAGAAGAGAGATACTTTCGTCAGTAGATGTATACGTTAATATTGTTTATGTAATTTACAATGTATTTTAGGGCCGGAGGCCTTTATATACTGAATAAATTTCCCTCATTTGAGGAATTGAAAAACTCGCAATTTGAGCGCCTAAAACCTTCGCGTCTCTAAACTCTCACTAAAGCTCTCTCACAACTCGCCTAATCTGCAATTCCTAAATGCATAAACCACAAAAGTGCAATTGCCAACATTAATATTACATTTTACAATTATTTCACAAAAATGACATTATGAATGCACACTGCGAGCATTATTTTTGAAACCATATTACGCCTACACACTGAACACATGTTTAGCGAATGTCCTCATGGAAATCTATGTTGCGCACAATCTTCGGGAGTTGATGCTGGGAGCCACATCAACACATTCTGCACCACTGCGCAGATTTCCACTTGAAAGACAATCTTTTTAATATACAATATTTCAACGATGGCTGCGTCATTTATCACATCTTTAATGATCTATTTTTGTCACACACCAATCAACAATTTCAATGCTAATTTTGTCAACAATGGCTTGCCATAACCAAGTTATAAATACACAATTGTATTTACCAGTGTTTTGCCAAAGCACACAGCACAGTTTCTTACTTGTACACAAGTTATTTACAAAGCATGAATACACATTTTTATCAAAACATATTTTTTTATAGGCCTACAAATCTTGAATCAAATGGTGCACTATGTAATATTACACAAAGTATTTAGCCCAAACCTGAAATATGATTACGCAATTAGCATGCACAAATCTGGTAAATTATGCAACTACATGTCATTTAAAGTCACACATTATTTCAACCTGGCCTACCTTTTCGCAAAGTGCACAATATCTGAACCATGCTCAAAATCGCAATTATGACGCTTTTGGCGCACCATACTTTATGTCAATCAACATGATGAAATAGCTTATTTACACAAAGTTTGACTTTCTGTACACAAAATGTCATGACAATTTCCAATCATCTGTGCTGCTTGTTTTACAAAACATAATGTTTTAACCCATTTTACTTTCCACAAGGTTTTGACCCAATCCCTGCCAAACAATGACCTGAACTTGAACTCTGACCCAATTTCAAATATTTTTTACTCTCAAAACAATGTCCAAAACAAATACAAGACAAAACATTGCTCAAACACATCCCAATTTGGCAAACATTTGTGTAACTCATCCCCCCTCAAGAAGCACAAATTGTTTGTTTACATTTAAATATGCATATCAAAATAATAAACTCACATTAAAAATATACACACAATATCCAATGTCGTCGCCTGTCGATCTTGCTTGTCTGTCGTTCTCGCGAAGTGCACTGAATTAAAATCCGACATTTTGCTGGCCAGCTTTTTAATTGCGAAATGTCCATTGCAGAAATACATGCGCTGGAAGAAAATGGCGTCTTCGCTAAATCACTTCGTTAAAATACCATGTCCATTGCGTCATGAGCTGCCAAAACTCCATTGAAGATATAACTCCAATCCAGGCGATAATATCCACTCAAATAATGCGAATCTTTCCCCCATTTCTCAGCATACTACGAAGTAAAATGTCGTCACAATTACAACTCGTCAACTGGGTAAATTTGTATCGTCCATTCGGTGCTGTCAATTTTGCTCGGTCTTGTACACACGAAAATATTGTCACGGTAATCTCCATCTCTTCCAAACTCTCGTCTTTCTTTCAGAAAAGCACACAAAGGTAAATATTATCTGTCCACCCGTCGAAATTGTCTTCTCTCGTCGCTTCCTACTCGCCTATCCATCACGTAACACGGTCTGCCCACGTCGTCGTCAGTCTCACATCACGGATCGGTCTTGGTCGTCCTGCATCAGTCCCCTGGTCTAGTCTGACAAGTTTCTCAAATCGCGCACCTCAAGACCCACGCCAAAGTTTGGATCAGCTGACTTTTAACCAATCAGCGTCCGCGATTGCTATATCCTCACAGCGGCGACGCCGCTTCCTGTACAACAGCTTACAACGTTACCAGTACGCGCTGAATACAATGCAAAACTTCTAAAAATAACATAAGTACCGTACACGAGCAGGGCTTGTACACAACATAAATACCTTGATGCAGCCGCAAAACACGTGATTATTTGGCTTGCAAAATAATGGAAAAACAAGCTATTTATAGGGGGGAAATCCCGTTACACTTGTATAAAATTATAATGGCTCATTTCAATACTGAAAATTCTGAATTTTGATGAATTTTACGATCGTCCGGATGAGCAAATCACTGAATTAGCTTTGGGAAGGGACATTTACAAGTAGAGGCCTATTTGATGTTTGGATACAAAAAAAAAAGTGCATGGTAACATGGCATGCATGGCAAACTATTTGAAACAATTTAGGCCTAGGTTCATTTTTTAATATTTCCAACTTATAATCGAGACATTACAGTTTATCATTCAAAGATTACGCCATTCGCTACTTGCACGGTTCCGCCATTATGCACTATGTGCGGGGAGAGCCTCGAACTGGCAGCATACATGAATGGGAATTGAACTAGTCATAACGTTCTGTGTAAGGTTACATAATTCTTCCTTTCATGTATGCTGCCAGTGCGTGGCCCTTCCCGCACATAGTGCATAATGGGAACCGTGCAAGTGGCGAATAGACTGTACTCAACAATGTTGTGAAACGGACATTATCCAACATTGAGGGCTCATTCGCCTTTGCACAGACAGGCCCAGGTGGTGTATGACGTACATTCCCTAAATTCAGTAAATTTTCATCGTCAACCGTGTAATTGAATGGGATTATTTTGAAATTTTAAAACGCTTGAAATATCACAAACAAATAGGCCTATGTTGATAAATAATATAAATAAAAGCTAAAACCGTTGGGGTTCGATAATGAACCCCACAAAACTAACCGAGTATAGGCCTATGGAAAATGCCATACGGCCGGTCGGTTTCACGAGTTGCCGGCTCGATCATGTCATCCGCCGCCTGACAGGCCTGAGACTCACAATGGGACCTAGACTGTCCCACAGTCTCGGTTCGGTCCGGCCTGGATAATGGAACGATAGGCCTACATAATAACATAATAGCCTATCAAAATATGCCATAGTCCTTCACCCCCCCCCCCATTCTAAATACACAGCGCCCAAAACCAATTCACAGCGCCCAAAACCAATTCCTCTTTCTACACAAATTGATGCCACTACACTAATCACACCTCCTATATTGAACGCTAAATTTTAGTGACCGCTCCCCATTTTTTTGGGTTGATTTTTAATGCTATGTAATCCACATTACCAGTCGTTCTCCACGGACCCGAGGGAGGGTCTAAATGGGACCTGAAAGCACATCAGAGTGGTCAGACACACCAACTGAAATTCTGAATACGAGGAATTTCAAATATTTTTGATTTTTTTAATTTGTTATATAATACAAATTTTATGGCAAATTACTCAAAATTGATAGTTGACGAGGTATTGTTGGTCGAAGCAACCTAAAAATCGATTTTCATTATCTAGATCAATATAGGCCTATTATTGAAAATTAACACCTTGATGTTTTGCAAAAGTTCATTCTACAAATCGTATACTTTGCAAACTTGCTTAATTTATTGTTGTTAATTAGTTATGTACGTTTTACAAAAGTGTTGTTGTTTCAGCCCTCTTTACAACGTAACTCAAGAACCGCAGCACCTATAAAAGGATATCTGTGATATTTTTAATCTTCTACACGCTCACTATGAATTGAGCAATGCAGTTTTTGCCAAAGCTCACTACCATTCGTAAGATGCTGTGAACTACCAAATCACAACAGTTTAAAATAATTAATAACCTTAACAGTCCGCGAAGTAAGCTTCATCAAGTGTGAGCAGTGGAGGCGCCATGATATTTTTCGGAGCGGGTGGGGAAAAGCTGAATTTAAGGGGCGGGGATAGGGAATCAACAAATTATATATGAGCAAAATTACTTCAAAAAGTGGAAATATTCGTAATCCCCTCCCCGTGACATCACCACTGCAGAGTGTATGTGGCTGGGATGAAAAGCCGACCATCATATCATAATTTATGTTGACCTTTCGTATTGAAGATATGCACGAAGTTTCATAGAAGACCTACAAGTACAAATTGTGCATGGGTGCTGATATTGTTGTCATCTGCGAACTTAAGACTAATTGGAGAAAAGTGAATATCACTGGATCCATCATTCACTTGCTGTGCTCCTTGCACATTGCATATCTGATATAGATCCTTTTCCTTCTCTACATGTTAATATTGCAGGTCTATGAATTCTTTAGTAAGTACTTGTAGACAAACAAAACTAAACCACTCTGTAATTAAAGCCATATTATAACATTTTCTGAGGAGAACGCCCTCAAAATATTTTTAAATTCTGGTTTTTACACGATTGTAATGTACTTTAGTAAATAAACTTATACTCTGCAAAAATCAAGACTTTAGGTGCTGTAGTTTTATCCAAATCCGAGATTTTGAATAAAACGATGGAACCGGCGTTTTATTATTATGGAGATATTAGTCGAACACGTATGCACCCCACGTACATGGCGTGCGGGATACACATACACACACACCCCGAGGATCGTACCGTATTACAACCGCGGGAGTAGCATGCATGGGCGCTAGTAGTAAATTCCAATTTTCTATGCTTTACCTCACTTGTTCGGCTCAAAATTAAAAGGGGACATATCTGACAGTAAAAGCTTACATTTTATGGAAAATAAATATTAATCTATTTTTACAGAAATGTTATAATATGGCTTTAACAGATGTGATAACATCAACAGCACGTCTATTTGCAGATAATGCCCTTATATGGGTGATTCTCTGAAAAGAGTAACTTTTAAGTCTCATAAAAGTTTTAAAAGCGGATTTTTTTTTTCTTTTTTGGCTTAGTCATGGACTTTTGTATATGTATAAAAATAGTTAAGAACATCCAAGTGGGGAAAAATTAATTTCTTGGAGTCAAAAAATTCTTCAATATCTGACGACCCCCCTGAAAACCCCATGTCCCGATGTCACGCACCGAATTTGAGTGATTTTGTAGTATTTTTGTGAGCAAGTGTGGGAAGTGAAAATTACCACTGACTGGGGTAAATATCATGTCTAAGAAGGTTTAAATGCTTAAAACCACTTCTAAAGTCAATATTATGGAATAATTCAAAATTTGTGTCAAAAATTGCTGTCCCTTGGTTTTGCATCATTGCCGTCACATTGGCATCAAAACGACTGGAGGTGAAGACCAAATATCAGAGGTCAATAATTTGACCCTGTACGCTGCCTTTTACAGACGACGAAAAACATCAACCCGGAATAGGTGCACATTGGCACTCTTTTCCTGCCAATTTTGAGGGTATCTTCAAGTATACACGCGCGTACCTTTATTCAACATCATCTCCAAACGTTTCTGATCAATTTGATATAAGTCTTATTGTTGAAATTTTCCGGAAAATAATGATGGTTGAATATGTCCCACAAGCTGTTGTGGTGATATGTAACACGTGGGTAAGATTAACCCTGCTATTAATCGTAAGCAATGTCTGAACCATCATCTCCGCTACATCAGTTGGCGTCACAATTTGCCGTGGCGGAGATGATTCTCTATAGGAATTCGTGTAGAAATATCATCTCCGTCACATCACCATCATCTCCATCACATCACCGGATCTTGAGATACAGCGAAGTCCAGTTTAGTTTATCAGAAAATGCTTACCAATTCTAGACCTTCTCATCTGTATGAATTTAATTTTCAAGTAGTGTGAAAACATTACTGAAATCAAATGTCTGTGACGGAGATGATTCTCTATAGGAATTTGTGTAGAAATATCATCTCCGTCACATCACTATCATCTCCATCACAGCATTGTCATCTCCATCACAATTGTTGTTGACCTTTATTTGACCTTTGACCCATACAACATGGAATTTACTATTTGGAAATGTAATTGATATTGTATGTGTTTACTATGTCAATAGAAATTTATTTAGTTATTTCAAGCAAAATTATGAATATACTTAAGTTTGTATAAAAAATACTAACAGACATGACATTTTCCGTACAGCCTGCCTCTCATTGTCCCAACTAAATGACGAAAGTACAAAATCATATTTTTTTAAATGAAAAAAAGCAAACATGAATCAAGCAACTTACAAGTTATCCATAAAACTCATAATTAAGAGTTTTAACAATTTTTTGTCCTTATTTCCTTTTTGGCCTAAATGTGACGGAGATGATGCTCACCTGGCACAACCTGCAGATTACGCCCTCTATAATATAGAGGGCGCCCTAAAGATTGCGCCAAATGTTGTTTTCATGCACTAGAGACTTACATCCTTACAGATATGTAAAGGAAACATTTTTATAATCATTTTCAAATTCATATTTGCCTATCTTCAAATAGTACACCTTTTCAGAGAAATACCCATATACCGAACCATTTCTTCACCAACCGATGCTGAAGCTCTCCAAGCTGACCAAGACCATCTTATCAAGTGGCAACACGACTGGCAGATGCAATTTAATCCAAGCAAGTGTTATGTGATGCATGTATCCAATGCTAGAAGTCCAGTACACCATGAATACAAGCTGAGCAACCAGATACTCGCCGTCGTGAAGTCACATTCATACTTGGGAATCCATCTTCAGGATGATCTAGGATGGAATACTCAGATTGGCTCTGCAACATCCAAAGCAAGCAGAATGCTCGATGTGGTTCGTCGAACGTCAAAACCTTGGAAATTGTCCAGAGAAGTTGAACGAGACAGCCTACCTTAGCCTAGTTAGACCCCAAGTTGAGAAGGCCTACGGCTCTGTGATTTGGGATCCTCACCAGAAGAACAACAAGGCGAAAGTGGAGAAGATCCAGAGAAGTGCTGCCCGCTTTGTCAAGTCAAACTATGAACGCACCAAGGGGACGGTAACAACTCTCTTAAAAGACCTTGAGTGGCAGTCGCTGGAGGACCACAGAAGATCTGCATACGTCTGACCCTGTTGTACAAGATCATCAACGATGAGGTGGGCATCCCCAGTGACCGTTACCTAACTTATACCCGACCTTCTCGCCGGTGCAACTCCACAAGTCACAAGTATATATTCATTCGTCCCACGAACAATACCCCAGTGGAATAACCTCAAAGAAAACATAATCCAAGCTCCAAGTAACCGCAATTAAGCATTCAAAGCACATGTAAAAGGGATGGGGCGGCCGCTGGCTTACCCTTTTTTTTATTTGATGGCCGAGCGGATTTGCCAAATTAATTGGAGCAGCGCCACCCCTCCTTTTAGGGTAAAAAAATAAAAGTAGCGAAGACTGGTTTCCAAAAGCGCAGATTTATGCGAACAGAAATACTGCCACCATCAGGGTAAGTTGGTGTGGCAGAACACACCGAGGTATCCGTCAAAGGAATCCTGGTCAGGCTTATAAAAACAATAAACATTATTATTTGTTAACGAGTTTTATTGAAAGTTCTTACTCTACAAAATGCATCTTACTCTACTACATGAATAACAGTTTATGTCACAAATGGCTTACCATACCTGGCTGAAAGGAATGATTTGATTTTACAATGCACAGCTGTTTAATTGAACAATTAGCAACAGTGTGTTTTATCTGCTGTGTTATGACGCAAATGGCCTACCATACTTTGTTCTATGACACATTACATCATTTTACATAAAGTTTCACAATTAACATTACAAAGAATACTTTTTATATGGTTCATCAAAGCATCCTACACAATGACAAGTAATACATGGTACCCCTTTTTAAGGATTCATCAAAGCACCTGACACGAGTAAATACATAAACAAAGGTCACTGCACTATTAACTTCATGCACAAACTATTTAAAATGCCAAACCTCCAACAATTGATTTTTACCTTACTCTTATACCCAATATGGCTTCACTACAACTGTACTCCTCGTTTCCCAATAATAATTTTACCCGCAACACCTGGGCCTAAACTATTTTAATGGTCTCACCCGGAAGTTGGCAAAAATGCGTGTGTCGAACCATGTTTAATGTCACACCTGAAAGTTAATTAAAACACGTAGGTTGAATCATTTTAATGGTCACATGACCCGAAAGTTTGCCAAACACATGAATCAAACCATTTTTCATTATTAAATCCGTACCCGCGATAACTGTTTTAATCCACAATCACATGCAATACATTTACATTACGACTCTTTCACGTACATGTAAAATCCTTTAATACCACACAATCCATTACGACTCTAACACTGTACACAATGTTAACTCGCAATTTGAGCGCCTCAAACCTTCGCGTCTCTAAACTCTCACTAAAGCTCTCTCACAACTCGCCTATTCTGCAACTCCTTAATGCATAAACCACAAAAGCGCAATTGCCAACATTAATATTACACTTTACAATTATTTCACACAAATGACGTTATGAATGCACACTGTAAGCATTATCTTTGAAACCATATTACGCCTACACACTGAACACATGTTTAACGAATGTCCTCAGTCATGGAAATCTATGTTGCGCACAACCATCGGGAGCTGATGCTGGGAGCCACATCAACACATTCTGCACCACTGCGCAGATTTCCACTTGAAAGACAATCTTTTTATATAAAACAAGCTTTTTATACACACTTGTACAATATTTCAACAATGGCTGCATCATTCATCACATTTTTAATGATCTATTTTTGTCACACACCAATCATCAATTTTCAATGCTAATTTTGTCAACAATGGCTTGCCATACCCAAGTTATAAATACACAATCCTATTTACCAGTGTTTTGCCCAAGTACACAACATGGTTTCTTACTTGTACACAAGTTATTTACAAAGCATGAATACACATTTTTATCAACACATACTTATAGGCCTACAAATCTTGAATCACATGGTGCATTATATACCTCTACACGAAGCATTTAGCCTAAACCCAAAATATGATTACGCAATCAGCAAGCACAAATTTGGTAAATTATGCAACTACTTATTATTTAAAGTCGCACATTATTTCAACCTGACCTACTTTTTATGCAAAGTGCACAATATCTGAACCATGCTAACAATCGCAATTATGACGCTTTTGGCGCACCATACTTTAGCTACAAAATGTCAATCAACATGATAAAATAGCTTATTTACACAAAGTTCAACTTTCTGTACACAAAATGTCATGACAATTTCCAATCATCTGTGCTGCTTGTTTTACAAAACATAATATTTTAACCCATTTTACTTTCCACAAGGTTTTGTCCCAATCCCTGCCAAACAATGACCTGAACTTGAACTCTGACCCAATTTCAGATATTTTTACTCGTCAAAACAATGTCCAAAACAAATACAACCCAAAGCATTGCACAAAACACATCCCAATTTGGCAAACATTTATTTTACTCATCCCCCCACAAGAAGCACAAATTGTTTGTTTACATTTAAATATGCATATCAAAATCATAAACTCACATTAAAAATATACACACAATGTCCATGATGTCGTCGCCTGTTGATCATGCTTGTCTGTCGTTGTCGCGGAGTGCACTTATCGAAGAAATTAATAAAATCCGACATTTTGCTGGCCAGCTTTTTAATTGCGAAATGTCCATTGCAGAAATACATGCGCTGGAAGAAAACGGCGTCTTCGCTAAATCACGGCTTGAAAATATCATGTCCATTGCGTACGTCATCATGAGCTGCCAAAACTCCATTGAAGATATAACTCCAATCCAGGCGGTAATATCCACTCAAATATAAAGGGAAATGTGAATCTTTCTCCATTTCTCGGCATACTACGAAGTAAAATGTCGTCACAATTAAAACTCGTCAACTGGGTAAATTTGTATCGTCCATTCGCTGCTGTCAATTTACTTGGTCTTTTCCAATTCCACACGAAAATATTGCCAGTAATTTCCATCTCTTCTAAACTCTCGTCTTTCTTTCAGAAAAGCACACAAAGGTAAATATATCTGTCCAAACTGGCCCCATCCTGGTCGTCCTCCACTCCCCTGTCCATCATGTCACACGGTCTGCACTCAGTCGGTCGGTCTCTCGGTCTAGTCTGACAAGTTTCTCAAATCGCGCACCTGAAACCCACGCCAAAGTTTGGATCAGCTGACTTTCATCCAATCAGCGCGCTCGATTGCTAAATCCTCACAAAGGCGAAGCCGCTTCCTGTGCAACAGCTTACAACGTTACCAGTACGCGCTGAATACAATGCAAAACTTCTAAAAATAACATAAGTACCGTACATGAGCAGGGGTTGCAGGTGGTGTATGACGTGCATTCCCTAAATTCAGTAAATTTTCATCGTCAACCGTGTAATTGAATGGGATTATTTTGAAATTTTAAAACGCTTGAAATATCACAAACAAATAGGCCTATGTTGATAAATAATATAAATACAAGCTAAAACCGTTGGGGTTCGATAATGAACCCCACAAAACTAACGAGTATATGGAAAATGCCATACGGCCGGGCGGTTTCACAAGTTGCCGGCTCGATCATGTCATCCGCCGCCTGAGGGGTTGTACACAACAGAAATACCTTGATGTAGGCGCAAAACACGTGATTATTTGGCTTGCAAAATAGTGGAAAAACACGCTATTTATAGAGGGGAAATCCCGTTACACACACCTAGAGGCTCAGTAACCCCGCTTAACCCCGCACAAGCTTGGCTGTCATACCCAGACTTTCTGGGTCCTGCCAATACCAGAGTTGAAGTTGAAACTGAAGATTCTCCCACATATTTCAGAAGTATATGATGTAGTTCTTCGATGATAGCACAAACTATATTTTTTCTGATGGGATTTCGACCGACTTTGAAACTGAACCCTGTATTATGCAACCTGCAATTTTCCTCACTAGATTCCTGTTTTCTCCTGAAGCTTCGTGATATGATTTTTTTAAAAGTTTTTCTGTAACTTAGTTTTCCCCAATGTTTATTGTATTTTTATTGTAAGAACACAAGAGGTACAAGTTGTTACCAAAAGATCCTCCTTTTGCAATGTTGTCCAGGTACAAGAATATAAGATATAACGTGAGGGAAAGAACCTAGGTTGGTGGAGGAGGTGGGGCAATGATTCAAACAAGAGCAGCTCTGCGCTTTTAGGGGACTAGTTAAAAGGCCCATTCAGTGATTTGCTCATCCGGACGATCGTAAAAATCATCAAAATTCAGATTTTGGTACCTTTGTAATTGGCATAGATGTGCTAACATAGCCTGCTAGTGGTTCGGTCGAAAGCCTTGTATTTTAGACAAAATAAAACATTTGCATGATTCTGGACTTTTGATACTGACAGTACAAAAAGTCCGACTCGAGATCGAAAGAAGCTCACTCTCCACGTACCAACACGCGTTGCGTATTGTTTCTACTACTTATTACATCAGTAGCTACTATTTTTAACAAAATACACAATTTTAACTGTTTTTCATATTTGAATTGACCGTTAGTTTGCCTCGGTGACCTTTAATTGCTTATTTTGTTTTCTACTACAAAATTGTAGCTTAAAAGCGTCTGTTTTAAATCAATTTAGACTCTACTTCCCCCGTGTTAGAAGCACTGGACTAGGAAGTTTTTCCAGTCGATTGGTGGCGCACTGTACGAAAATCTCGATTTTCTCAGAGTTGAAGTAGAAAACCTTTCTAAAACTTCTGTTTTTTTGACTAATTTGTCGATGTATTCAGGGGAAAAGTGGTTTAATGAAATTCTGTAGACTTATTCTTTATTTCTAAGCAACTCTGACAAATTTCCATTTTTTTAAATGTTCCTGTGAAATCACTGAAAGGGCCTTTAAAGTAATTGTTCTTGGAGTCGAATGCGCAACAGGTGAAATCATTTGTGTATGTGACAGGTCACATGTTGGTTGGTACGTATCTCATTAATTTTGCTAAAAGCATACATCAACCAATTAAGGGAAATTGTTTTACTATTTTAGCGAAATGGATCGAAACGGGTGGATTCATCATTGTTTTTTGTTTTGTTTTGAGCACGTAGACAGTCAAAATGATGGGTACCCAACTAAATGCTGCTAGTAGGAATGCGTGGATTTGGATTCGTCTATAGACGAATCCAAATACACGCATTCCTACACCTGACTAGCAGCCTTTAGTTGGGTAGCCGTCGGCTACAATACACTCAAAATGTGAAATGATTCGGCCTTGGCGGAAATTTTAAACTGCATTCCATCACCCGTTTTACACCTTCCGCGAAAACACAGGCAGACAAAAGAATAACACAATACAGTTCCCTTCGACAAAACACACAGCATGGTCTATTCGCTGTTGAAGTGACATAATAATCGGATTAATACACGCGGTATCTATGCATTGATGTACTTGCGAACAAAGGGGCTATAGGCCTATGTATGAATAGATGCGACGGGATTACCTGCGGAATTATCTCCATTATATATATTATTAGCTATTATTCTATTAACCCTCCTCGTCCTTGCATCTTCTCTAGGTGTTAGGCGGCTTTTATTTGCACAATTGACGCTCAAAGCACCAGGTTGGTGCTAGCGGCTACCCAAAGATGTCCGACCAAATCCTGACCATGACTTGACTACTTGGATTCGTCTATATCGTAATCGGGGCGATGACACTGTGAGCCATGCACTAATACTTCAAATATTTACGGTAAATCCGGTGGTCACATGTTCGGGAAATCACGTGGCAACATTTTGAGATTTCAGGCTTGTTAATTACTAGTTAAATTGTCATTTATATTCTTGATTATTTGTCTTTGTTAATTAACGTATCTTTTAAATGCTGATAAATCGTGGTTATGAATATAATTCTACCACGCAGAGGAGCACAGTAGAATTTCACAGTTCCGACTTAGCTAGATTTTGGAGCTCTGCGCTTCAAATTCACGTAAATTTCAAAGTTTATACACTTAATATATTTAATAATTATGATACTCATTATTTTGTTATAACAAACTGGTGCACGAATATACTAGCTTATTACCTATACAGAAAGGGGATTTATACACATTCACTCAGCAATTTGACATGCCTGGCGCATCAAGCCATTCTCCGTCTGCATAACATGACTACCGCTCTCAAAAGGTCAGGGCGCAAATTTTAACACGCTATTTACATATCAATGCGCCCCATGCTAATTAAGATTGCCGCTTCCAGGAGTTCTTCTATGATAATTTATACCATGGGGTCGAGGCGATCATTGCATTGAAAAACCTAATAAATTATTCATAACAGTTACGTAATCAGTCGATAGTGGATACTCTTCACCTGCAAACCACCAAAATTCGCGATCTATTTGCTTTGGAAAAGGAAGCACGTAAATGATGTCTTCTGTCTGATGTGCATATAGAGGTTATCCACTTTACTCGTGCGTGACTTATAACAAAAGGCGCTGGTTCCCGTAGTATTCCTCATTCAAACAAATTCAATGCATGCGGACGTACCTGCATGACTACAGCGGGCTATTTTGAAAAAGTCATGGTTGCACCAGGGGGTTGCACATGAAAGTCCTAAACAAGGTATAGGAGTCGCTGATAGGATATGCAGCTTATAGAACACGGATAACCTCTATTGGTATTTGGAGTAGATTAATATCTTTTTGGTGAAAGATTTGCTCTCAATTCCTTGCAATTTTGACTGAAAACCACCCAAACTGACTGGCTTGTAGCAGGGATAAACATTGGGTAAATTGATGTTTTGAATGAACCAGAGATTTTTCATCATAAGAAAATGATGCATTCCTCTGTACCTTTTAACATGTTAAAAATAGGAGCTTGATTTGGGGTGTTCACATTATATTCTCTTAGATGTAATAATATTTCTCTTTGTGTTTTTTTTTTGTGTTTTTTTTTTGTGTTTTTTTTTTGTGTTTTTTTTTGTGGGATTATCTTGATAGCTGGCGAAGATGTGGACTGGAGTCGCTAATTAGGGAAGAGCTGGATGCACCAACGGTAATTGAGAATTGGAGGAGCACAACATATATGTGGGTGAGTGCACAATTTTCAATCAATCAATGTATTAGCCTAAAGCAGTTGCAAATGATACAGAAAGTGAAACAAATGTGGTAATGCATTGAGCTAGTTAACTGTAATGTGTCATTGCTGTCAGCAAAAAATGCTGAAAATGATACCATGTTATCTAGCTTGTTTGAATAGTCAAGATACATTAAATTGGAAACAAAGCAGTCTCTGTAATCGTTTGTCTTTCTTATTTTGCTCAACACCAGGTTGATGATTCTGTCAGGCAGATTCGGGGTACATGGTTATATAAAGTAACATTTTCTGATCGACGGAAGTAGGATCAGAGGCAGGGGCAGTGCCCCCTGGTTGCTTGTATTGCAACCAGGCTGGTTGCTTGTTGTGCAACCGTGCCTCACCTGATTGCTTGTTGTGCAATCAGGTTTGGTTGCTTGTTTTTCATCCATGGTTACCTGATTGCTTGATGGACTGCAACCAGGTTGGTTGCTTGTTGTGCAACCAATGCTTCACCTGATTGCTTGTTTATGTAACCATCGACACCCAGTGCTAAATGTTAAGCAGCCTTGCTTCGTCAGACAACCAGACACAGTTACAGGGTAATTTCACAGATTGGTAAGTAATTTGGCGTTTTTTGGCCAAAATCGAAACACTGACCATAATCATGATTATCGAGCACAATGTGGTCACCTGGCTTTCGCGGTTCTTAAAAACAGAAACATTCCTGGTTTAGGCAGTTGGTGGAAGATAAACATTAGGTAAATTGATGTTTTGAATGAACCAGAGATTTTTAATCATAAGAAATTATGCATTACTCTGTACCTTTTAACATGTTAAAAATAGGAGCTTGATTTGGGGTGTTCACATTATATTCTCTTAGATGTAATAATATTTCTCTTTGTTGTTTTTTTTTGGGTTTTTTTTTTGTGGGATTATCTTGATGGCTGGCGAAGATGTGGACTGGAGTCGCTAATTAGGGAAGAGCTGGATGCACTAACGGTAACTGAGAATTGGAGGAGCACAACATATGTGGGTGAGTGCACAATTTTCAATCAATCAATGTATAAGCCTAAAACAGTTGCAAATGATACAGAAAGTGAAACAAATGTGGTAATGTATTGAGCTAGTTAACTGTAATGTGTCATTGCTGTCAGCAAAAAATGCTGAAAATGATACCATGTTAACTAGCTTGTTTAATTAGTCAAGATACATTAAATTGGAAACAAAGCAGTCTCTGTAATCGTTTGTCTTTCTTATTTTGCTCAACACCAGGTTGATGATCCTGTCAGGCAGATTCGGGGTACATGGTTATATAAAGTAACATTTTCTGATCGACGGAAGTAGGATCAGAGGCAGGGGCAGTGCCCCCTGGTTGCTTGTATTGCAACCAGGCTGGTTGCTTGTTGTGCAACCGTGCCTCACCTGGTTGCTTGTTGTGCAACCAGGTTTGGTTGCTTGTTTTGCATCCATAGTTACCTGATTGCTTGATGGACTGCAACCAGGTTGGTTGCTTGTTGTGCAACCAATGCTTCACCTGATTGCTTGTTTATGTAACCATCGACACCCAGTGCTAAATGTTAAGCAGCCTTGCTTCGTCAGACAACCAGACACAGCTACAGGGTAATTTCACAGATTGGTAAGTAATTTGGCGTTTTGTGGCCAAAATCGAAACACTGACCATAATCATGATTATTGAGCACAATGTGGTTACCTGGCTTTCGCGGTTCTTAAAAACAGAAAAATTCCTGGTTTAGGCAGTTGGTGAAAGATAAACATTAGGTAAATTGATGTTTTGAATGAACCAGAGATTTTTAATCATAAGAAAATGATGCGATGTAATAATATTTCTCTTTGTGTGTTTTTTTTCTGGGATTATCTTGATGGCTGGCGAAGATGTGGACTGGAGTCGGTAATTAGGGAAGAGCTGGATGCACCAACGGTAATTGAGAATTGGAAGAGCACAACATATATGTGGGTGAGTGCACAATTTTCAATCAATCAATGTATAAGCCTAAAACAGTTGCAAATGATACAGAAAGTGAAACAAATGTGGTAATGCATTGAGCTAGTTAACTGAAATGTGTCATTGCTGTCAGCAAAAAATGTTGAAAATGATACCATGTTAACTAGCTTGTTTGAATAGTCAAGATACATTAAATTGGAAACAAAGCAGTCTCTGTAATCGTTTGTCTTTCTTATTTTGCTCACCACCAGGTTGATGATTCTGTCAGGCAGATTCGGGGTACATGGTTATATAAACTAACATTTTCTGATCGACGGAAGTAGGATCAGAGGCAGGGCAGTGCCCCTGGTTGCTTGTATTGCAACCAGGCTGGTTGCTTGTTGTGCAACCGTGCCTCACCTGGTTGCTTGTTGTGCAACCAGGTTTGGTTGCTTGTTTTGCATCCATGGTTACCTGATTGCTTGATGGACTGCAACCAGGTTGGTTGCTTGCTGTGCAACCAATGCTTCACCTGATTGCTTGTTTATGTAACCATCGACACCCAGTGCTAAATGTTAAGCAGCCTTGCTTCGTCAGACAACCAGACACAGCTACAGGGTAATTTCACAGATTGGTAAGTAATTTGGCGTTTTGTGGCCAAAATCGAAACACTGACCATAATCATGATTATTGAGCACAATGTGGTCACCTGGCTTTCGCGGTTCTTAAAAACAGAAACATTCCTGGTTTAGGCAGTTGATGGAAGATAAACATTAGGTAAATTGATGTTTTGAATGAACCAGAGATTTTTAATCATAAGAAAATGATGCATTCCTCTGTACCTTTTAACATGTTAAAAATAGGAGCTTGATTTGGGTGTTCACATTATATTCTCTTAGATGTAATAATATTTCTCTTTGTTTTGTTTTTTTTGTTTGTTTGTTTGTTTTTTGTGGGATTATCTTGATGGCTGGCGAAGATGTGGACTGGAGTCGCTAATTAGGGAAGAGCTGGATGCACCAACGGTAATTGAGAATTGGAGGAGCACAACATATATGTGGGTGAGTGCACAATTTTCAATCAATCAATGTATAAGCCTAAAACAGTTGCAAATGATACAGAAAGTGAAACAAATGTGGTAATGCATTGAGCTAGTTAACTGTAATGTGTCATTGCTGTCAGCAAAAAATGCTGAAAATGATACCATGTTAACTAGCTTGTTTAATTAGTCAAGATACATTAAATTGGAAACAAAGCAGTCTCTGTAAACGTTTGTCTTTCTTATTTTGCTCAACACCAGGTTGATGATCCTGTCGGGCAGATTCGGGGTACATGGTTATATAAACTAACATTTTCTGATCGACGGAAGTAGGATCAGAGGCAGGGGCAGTGCCCCCTGGTTGCTTGTATTGCAACCAGGCTGGTTGCTTGTTGTGCAACCGTGCCTCACCTGGTTGCTTGTTGTGCAACCAGGTTTGGTTGCTTGTTTTGCATCCCTGATTACCTGATTGCTTGATGGACTGCAACCAGGTTGGTTGCTTGTTGTGCAACCAATGCTTCACCTGATTGCTTGTTTATGTAACAATCGACACCCAGTGCTAAATGTTAAGCAGCCTTGCTTCGTCAGACAACCAGACACAGCTACAGGGTAATTTCACAGATTGGTAAGTAATTTGGCGTTTTGTGGCCAAAATCGAAACACTGACCATAATCATGATTATTGAGCACAATGTGGTTACCTGGCTTTCGCGGTTCTTAAAAACAGAAAAATTCCTGGTTTAGGCAGTTGGTGGAAGATAAACATAAGGTAAATTGATGTTTTGAATGAACCAGAGATTTTTAATCATAAGAAAATGATGCGATGTAATAATATTTCTATTTGTGTTTTTTTTTCTGGGATTATCTTGATGGCTGGCGAAGATGTGGACTGGAGTCGCTAATTAGGGAAGAGCTGGATGCACCAACGGTAATTGAGAATTGAAGGAGCACAACATATATGTGGGTGAGTGCACAATTTTCAATCAATCAATGTATAAGCCTAAAACAGTTGCAAATGATACAGAAAGTGAAACAAATGTGGTAATGCATTGAGCTAGTTAACTGAAATGTGTCATTGCTGTAAGAAAAAAATGTTGAAAATGATACCATGTTAACTAGCTTGTTTGAATAGTCAAGATACATTAAATTGGAAACAAAGCAGTCTCTGTAATCGTTTGTCTTTCTTATTTTGCTCACCACCAGGTTGATGATTCTGTCAGGCAGATTCGAGGTACATGGTTATATACACTAACATTTTCTGATCGACGGAAGTAGGATCAGAGGCAGGGGCAGTGCCCCCTGGTTGCTTGTATTGCAACCAGGCTGGTTGCTTGTTGTGCAACCGTGCCTCACCTGATTGCTTGTTGTGCAATCAGGTTTGGTTGCTTGTTTTTCATCCATGGTTACCTGATTGCTAGATGGACTGCAACCAGGTTGGTTGCTTGTTGTGCAACCAATGCTTCACCTGATTGCTTGTTTATGTAACCATCGACACCCAGTGCTAAATGTTAAGCAGCCCTGCTTCGTCAGACAACCAGACACAGCTACATGGTAATTTCACAGATTGGTAAGTAATTTGGCGTTTTGTGGCCAAAATCGAAACACTGACCATAATCATGATTATCGAGCACAATGTGGTCACCTGGCTTTCGCGGTTCTTAAAAACAGAAACATTCCTGGTTTAGACAGTTGATGGAAGATAAACATTAGGTAAATTGATGTTTTGAATGAACCAGAGATTTTTAATCATAAGAAAATGATGCATTCCTCTGTACCTTTTAACATGTTAAAAATAGGAGCTTGATTTGGGTGTTCACATTATATTCTCTTAGATGTAATAATATTTCTCTTTGTTTTGTTTTTTTGTTTGTTTGTTTGTTTTTTGTGGGATTATCTTGATGGCTGGCGAAGATGTGGACTGGAGTCGCTAATTAGGGAAGAGCTTGATGCACCAACGGTAACTGAGAATTGGAGGAGCACAACATATATGTGGGTGAGTGCACAATTTTCAATCAATCAATGTATAAGCCTAAAGCAGTTGCAAATGATACAGAAAGTGAAACAAATGTGGTAATGCATTGAGCTAGTTAACTGTAATGTGTCATTGCTGTCAGCAAAGATGGAAAAAAATGCTGAAAATGATACCATGTTAACTAGCTTGTTTAATTAGTCAAGATACATTAAATTGGAAACAAAGCAGTCTCTGTAATCGTTTGTCTTTCTTATTTTGCTCAACACCAGGTTGATGATCCTGTCAGGCAGATTCGGGGTACATGGTTATATAAACTAACATTTTCTGATCGACGGAAGTAGGATCAGAGGCAGGGGCAGTGCCCCCTGGTTGCTTGTATTGCAACCAGGCTGGTTGCTTGTTGTGCAACCGTGCCTCACCTGGTTGCTTGTTGTGCAACCAGGTTTGGTTGCTTGTTTTGCATCCATGGTTACCTGATTGCTTGATGGACTGCAACCAGGTTGGTTGCTTGTTGTGCAACCAATGCTTCACCTGATTGCTTGTTTATGTAACCATCGACACTCAGTGCTAAATGTTAAGCAGCCTTGCTTCGTCAGACAACCAGACACAGCTACAGGGTAATTTCACAGATTGGTAAGTAATTTGGCGTTTTGTGGCCAAAATCGAAACACTGACCATAATCATGATTATTGAGCACAATGTGGTTACCTGGCTTTCGCGGTTCTTAAAAACAGAAAAATTCCTGGTTTAGGCAGTTGGTGGAAGATAAACATTAGGTAAATTGATGTTTTGAATGAACCAGAGATTTTTAATCATAAGAAAATGATGCGATATAATAATATTTCTCTTTGTGTTTTTTTTTTTTCTGGGATTATCTTGATGGCTGGCGAAGATGTGGACTGGAGTCGCTAATTAGGGAAGAGCTGGATGCACCAACGGTAATTGAGAATTGGAGGAGCACAACATATATGTGGGTGAGTGCACAATTTTCAATCAATCAATGTATAAGCCTAAAACAGTTGCAAATGATACAGAAAGTGAAACAAATGTGGTAATGCATTGAGCTAGTTAACTGAAATGTGTCATTGCTGAAAAAAAAAATGTTGAAAATGATACCATGTTAACTAGCTTGTTTGAATAGTCAAGATACATTAAATTGGAAACAAAGCAGTCTCTGTAATCGTTTGTCTTTCTTATTTTGCTCACCACCAGGTTGATGATCCTGTCAGGCAGATTCGGGGTACATGGTTATATAAACTAACATTTTCTGATCGACGGAAGTAGGATCAGAGGCAGGGGCAGTGCCCCCTGGTTGCTTGTATTGCAACCAGGCTGGTTGCTTGTTGCGCAACCGTGCCTCACCTGGTTGCTTGTTGTGCAACCAGGTTTGGTTGCTTGTTTTGCATCCCTGATTACCTGATTGCTTGATGGACTGCAACCAGGTTGGTTGCTTGTTGTGCAACCAATGCTTCACCTGATTGCTTGTTTATGTAACAATCGACACCCAGTGCTAAATGTTAAGCAGCCTTGCTTCGTCAGACAACCAGACACAGCTACAGGGTAATTTCACAGATTGGTAAGTAATTTGGCGTTTTGTGGCCAAAATCGAAACACTGACCATAATCATGATTATTGAGCACAATGTGGTTACCTGGCTTTCGCGGTTCTTAAAACAGAAAAATTCCTGGTTTAGGCAGTTGGTGGAAGATAAACATTAGGTAAATTGATGTTTTGAATGAACCAGAGATTTTTAATCATAAGAAAATGATGCGATGTAATAATATTTCTATTTGTTTTTTTTTCTGGGATTATCTTGATGGCTGGCGAAGATGTGGACTGGAGTCGCTAATTAGGGAAGAGCTGGATGCACCAACGGTAATTGAGAATTGAAGGAGCACAACATGTATGTGGGTGAGTGCACAATTTTCAATCAATCAATGTATAAGCCTAAAACAGTTGCAAATGATACAGAAAGTGAAACAAATGTGGTAATGCATTGAGCTAGTTAACTGAAATGTGTCATTGCTGTCAGCAAAAACTGTTGAAAATGATACCATGTTAACTAGCTTGTTTGAATAGTCAAGATACATTAAATTGGAAACAAAGCAGTCTCTGTAATCGTTTGTCTTTCTTATTTTGCTCACCACCAGGTTGATGATCCTGTCAGGCAGATTCGAGGTACATGGTTATATAAACTAACATTTTCTGATCGACGGAAGTAGGATCAGAGGCAGGGCAGTGTCCCTGGTTGCTTATATTGCAACCAGGCTGGTTGCTTGTTGTGCAACCGTGCCTCACCTGATTGCTTGTTTGGTTGCTTGTTTTTCATCCATGGTTACCTGATTGCTTGATGGACTGCAACCAGGTTGGTTGCTTGTTGTGCAACCAATGCTTCACCTGATTGCTTGTTTATGTAACCATCGACACCCAGTGCTAAATGTTAAGCAGCCCTGCTTAAACTAACTGCTTAAACTATGGTTATATAAACTAACATTTTCTGATCGACGGAAGTAGGATCAGAGGCAGGGGCAGTGCCCCCTGGTTGCTTGTATTGCAACCAGGCTGGTTGCTTGTTGTGCAACCGTGCCTCACCTGGTTGCTTGTTGTGCAACCAGGTTTGGTTGCTTGTTTTGCATCCATGGTTACCTGATTGCTTGATGGACTGCAACCAGGTTGGATGCTTGTTGTGCAACCAATGCTTCACCTGATTGCTTGTTTATGTAACCATCGACACCCAGTGCTAAATGTTAAGCAGCCTTGCTTCGTCAGACAACCAGACACAGCTACAGGGTAATTTCACAGATTGGTAAGTAATTTGGCGTTTTGTGGCCAAAATCGAAACACTGACCATAATCATGATTATTGAGCACAATGTGGTTACCTGGCTTTCGCGGTTCTTAAAAACAGAAAAATTCCTGGTTTAGGCAGTTGGTGGAAGATAAACATTAGGTAAATTGATGTTTTGAATGAACCAGAGATTTTTAATCATAAGAAAATGATGCGATATAATAATATTTCTCTTTTGTTTTTTTTTTCTGGGATTATCTTGATGGCTGGCGAAGATGTGGACTGGAGTCGCTAATTAGGGAAGAGCTGGATGCACCAACGGTAATTGAGAATTGGAGGAGCACAACATATATGTGGGTGAGTGCACAATTTTCAATCAATCAATGTATAAGCCTAAAACAGTTGCAAATGATACAGAAAGTGAAACAAATGTGGTAATGCATTGAGCTAGTTAACTGAAATGTGTCAAAAAAAAAAAAAAAAATGTTGAAAATGATACCATGTTAACTAGCTTGTTTGAATAGTCAAGATACATTAAATTGGAAACAAAGCAGTCTCTGTAATCGTTTGTCTTTCTTATTTTGCTCACCACCAGGTTGATGATCCTGTCAGGCAGATTCGGGGTACATGGTTATATAAACTAACATTTTCTGATCGACGGAAGTAGGATCAGAGGCACGGGCAGTGCCCCCTGGTTGCTTGTATTGCAACCAGGCTGGTTGCTTGTTGTGCAACCGTGCCTCACCTGGTTGCTTGTTGTGCAACCAGGTTTGGTTGCTTGTTTTGCATCCATGGTTACCTGATTGCTTGATGGACTGCAACCAGGTTGGTTGCTTGTTGTGCAACCAATGCTTCACCTGATTGCTTGTTTATGTAACCATCGACACCCAGTGCTAAATGTTAAGCAGCCTTGCTTCGTCAGACAACCAGACACAGCTACAGGGTAATTTCACAGATTGGTAAGTAATTTGGCGTTTTGTGGCCAAAATCGAAACACTGACCATAATCATGATTATTGAGCACAATGTGGTTACCTGGCTTTCGCGGTTCTTAAAAACAGAAAAATTCCTGGTTTAGGCAGTTGGTGGAAGATAAACATTAGGTAAATTGATGTTTTGAATGAACCAGAGATTTTTAATCATAAGAAAATGATGCGATGTAATAATATTTCTATTTGTGTTTTTTTTTTTCTGGGATTATCTTGATGGCTGGCGAAGATGTGGACTGGAGTCGCTAATTAGGGAAGAGCTGGATGCACCAACGGTAATTGAGAATTGAAGGAGCACAACATATATGTGGGTGAGTGCACAATTTTCAATCAATCAATGTATAAGCCTAAAACAGTTGCAAATGATACAGAAAGTGAAACAAATGTGGTAATGCATTGAGCTAGTTAACTGAAATGTGTCATTGCTGTCAGCAAAAACTGTTGAAAATGATACCATGTTAACTAGCTTGTTTGAATAGTCAAGATACATTAAATTGGAAACAAAGCAGTCTCTGTAATCGTTTGTCTTTCTTATTTTGCTCACCACCAGGTTGATGATTCTGTCAGGCAGATTCGAGGTACATGGTTATATAAACTAACATTTTCTGATCGACGGAAGTAGGATCAGAGGCAGGGGCAGTGTCCCCTGGTTGCTTGTATTGCAACCAGGCTGGTTGCTTGTTGTGCAACCGTGCCTCACCTGATTGCTTGTTTGGTTGCTTGTTTTTCATCCATGGTTACCTGATTGCTTGATGGACTGCAACCAGGTTGGTTGCTTGTTGTGCAACCAATGCTTCACCTGATTGCTTGTTTATGTAACCATCGACACCCAGTGCTAAATGTTAAGCAGCCCTGCTTAAACTAACTGCTTAAACTATGGTTATATAAACTAACATTTTCTGATCGACGGAAGTAGGATCAGAGGCAGGGGCAGTGCCCCCTGGTTGCTTGTATTGCAACCAGGCTGGTTGCTTGTTGTGCAACCGTGCCTCACCTGGTTGCTTGTTGTGCAACCAGGTTTGGTTGCTTGTTTTGCATCCATGGTTACCTGATTGCTTGATGGACTGCAACCAGGTTGGTTGCTTGTTGTGCAACCAATGCTTCACCTGATTGCTTGTTTATGTAACCATCGACACCCAGTGCTAAATGTTAAGCAGCCTTGCTTCGTCAGACAACCAGACACAGCTACAGGGTAATTTCACAGATTGGTAAGTAATTTGGCGTTTTGTGGCCAAAATCGAAACACTGACCATAATCATGATTATTGAGCACAATGTGGTTACCTGGCTTTCGCGGTTCTTAAAAACAGAAAAATTCCTGGTTTAGGCAGTTGGTGGAAGATAAACATTAGGTAAATTGATGTTTTGAATGAACCAGAGATTTTTAATCATAAGAAAATGATGCGATATAATAATATTTCTCTTTGTGTTTTTTTTTTTCTGGGATTATCTTGATGGCTGGCGAAGATGTGGACTGGAGTCGCTAATTAGGGAAGAGCTGGATGCACCAACGGTAATTGAGAATTGGAGGAGCACAACATATATGTGGGTGAGTGCACAATTTTCAATCAATCAATGTATAAGCCTAAAACAGTTGCAAATGATACAGAAAGTGAAACAAATGTGGTAATGCATTGAGCTAGTTAACTGAAATGTGTCATTGCTGTCAGCAAAAAATGTTGAAAATGATACCATGTTAACTAGCTTGTTTGAATAGTCAAGATACATTAAATTGGAAACAAAGCAGTCTCTGTAATCGTTTGTCTTTCTTATTTTGCTCACCACCAGGTTGATGATCCTGTCAGGCAGATTCGGGGTACATGGTTATATAAACTAACATTTTCTGATCGACGGAAGTAGGATCAGAGGCAGGGCAGTGCCCCCTGGTTGCTTGTATTGCAACCAGGCTGGTTGCTTGTTGTGCAACCGTGCCTCACCTGGTTGCTTGTTGTGCAACCAGGTTTGGTTGCTTGTTTTGCATCCATGGTTACCTGATTGCTTGATGGACTGCAACCAGGTTGGTTGCTTGTTGTGCAACCAATGCTTCACCTGATTGCTTGTTTATGTAACCATCGACACCCAGTGCTAAATGTTAAGCAGCCTTGCTTCGTCAGACAACCAGACACAGCTACAGGGTAATTTCACAGATTGGTAAGTAATTTGGCGTTTTGTGGCCAAAATCGAAACACTGACCATAATCATGATTATTGAGCACAATGTGGTTACCTGGCTTTCGCGGTTCTTAAAAACAGAAAAATTCCTGGTTTAGGCAGTTGGTGGAAGATAAACATTAGGTAAATTGATGTTTTGAATGAACCAGAGATTTTTAATCATAAGAAAATGATGCGATGTAATAATATTTCTATTTGTGTTTTTTTTTTTTTCTTGATGGCTGGCGAAGATGTGGACTGGAGTCGCTAATTAGGGAAGAGCTGGATGCACCAACGGTAATTGAGAATTGGAGGAGCACAACATATATGTGGGTGAGTGCACAATTTTCAATCAATCAATGTATAAGCCTAAAACAGTTGCAAATGATACAGAAAGTGAAACAAATGTGGTAATGCATTGAGCTAGTTAACTGAAATGTGTCAAAAAAAAAAAAAAAAATGTTGAAAATGATACCATGTTAACTAGCTTGTTTGAATAGTCAAGATACATTAAATTGGAAACAAAGCAGTCTCTGTAATCGTTTGTCTTTCTTATTTTGCTCACCACCAGGTTGATGATTCTGTCAGGCAGATTCGAGGTACATGGTTATATAAACTAACATTTTCTGATCGACGGAAGTAGGATCAGAGGCAGGGGCAGTGCCCCCTGGTTGCTTGTATTGCAACCAGGCTGGTTGCTTGTTGTGCAACCGTGCCTCACCTGAATGCTTGTTGTGCAATCAGGTTTGGTTGCTTGTTTTTCATCCATGGTTACCTGATTGCTTGATGGACTGCAACCAGGTTGGTTGCTTGTTGTGCAACCAATGCTTCACCTGATTGCTTGTTTATGTAACCATCGACACACAGTGCTAAATGTTAAGCAGCCTTGCTTCGTCAGACAACCAGACACAGCTACAGGGTAATTTCACAGATTGGTAAGTAATTTGGCGTTTTGTGGCCAAAATCAAAACACTGACCATAATCATGATTATCGAGCACAATGTGGTCACCTGGCTTTCGCGGTTCTTAAAAACAGAAACATTCCTGGTTTAGGCAGTTGATGGAAGATAAACATTAGGTAAATTGATGTTTTGAATGAACCAGAGATTTTTAATCATAAGAAAATGATGCATTCCTCTGTACCTAAAAAAAAAAAAAAAATAGGAGCTTGATTTGGGTGTTCACATTATATTCTCTTAGATGTAATAATATTTCTCTTTGTTTTGTTTTTTTTTTGTTTGTTTGTTTGTTTGTTTGTTTTTTGTGGGATTATCTTGATGGCTGGCGAAGATGTGGACTGGAGTCGCTAATTAGGGAAGAGCTTGATGCACCAACGGTAATTGAGAATTGGAGGAGCACAACATATATGTGGGTGAGTGCACAATTTTCAATCAATCAATGTATAAGCCTAAAGCAGTTGCAAATGATACAGAAAGTGAAACAAATGTGGTAATGCATTGAGCTAGTTAACTGTAATGTGTCATTGCTGTCAGCAAAAAATGCTGAAAATGATAC
Source organism: Amphiura filiformis (assembly GCF_039555335.1). Taxonomy (NCBI): domain Eukaryota; kingdom Metazoa; phylum Echinodermata; class Ophiuroidea; order Amphilepidida; family Amphiuridae; genus Amphiura; species Amphiura filiformis. The sequence goes on along the minus strand of NC_092633.1, from coordinate 17,787,284 downwards.
CATGTTAACTAGCTTGTTTAATTAGTCAAGATACATTAAATTGGAAACAAAGCAGTCTCTGTAATCGTTTGTCTTTCTTATTTTGCTCAACACCAGGTTGATGATCCTGTCAGGCAGATTCGGGGTACATGGTTATATAAACTAACATTTTCTGATCGACGGAAGTAGGATCAGAGGCAGGGGCAGTGCCCCCTGGTTGCTAGTATTGCAACCAGGCTGGTTGCTTGTTGTGCAACCGTGCCTCACCTGGTTGCTTGTTGTGCAACCAGGTTTGGTTGCTTGTTTTGCATCCATGGTTACCTGATTGCTTGATGGACTGCAACCAGGTTGGTTGCTTGTTGTGCAACCAATGCTTCACCTGATTGCTTGTTTATGTAACCATCGACACCCAGTGCTAAATGTTAAGCAGTCTTGCTTCGTCAGACAACCAGACACAGCTACAGGGTAATTTCACAGATTGGTAAGTAATTTGGCGTTTTGTGGCCAAAATCGAAACACTGACCATAATCATGATTATTGAGCACAATGTGGTTACCTGGCTTTCGCGGTTCTTAAAAACAGAAAAATTCCTGGTTTAGGCAGTTGATGGAAGATAAACATTAGGTAAATTGATGTTTTGAATGAACCAGAGATTTTTAATCATAAGAAAATGATGCGATGTAATAATATTTCTATTTGTTTTTTTTTTTCTGGGATTATCTTGATGGCTGGCGAAGATGTGGACTGGAGTCGCTAATTAGGGAAGAGCTGGATGCACCAACGGTAATTGAGAATTGAAGGAGCACAACATATATGTGGGTGAGTGCACAATTTTCAATCAATCAATGTATAAGCCTAAAACAGTTGCAAATGATACAGAAAGTGAAACAAATGTGGTAATGCATTGAGCTAGTTAACTGAAATGTGTCATTGCTGTCAGCAAAAACTGTTGAAAATGATACCATGTTAACTAGCTTGTTTGAATAGTCAAGATACATTAAATTGGAAACAAAGCAGTCTCTGTAATCGTTTGTCTTTCTTATTTTGCTCACCACCAGGTTGATGATTCTGTCAGGCAGATTCGAGGTACATGGTTATATAAACTAACATTTTCTGATCGACGGAAGTAGGATCAGAGGCAGGGGCAGTGTCCCTGGTTGCTTGTATTGCAACCAGGCTGGTTGCTTGTTGTGCAACCGTGCCTCACCTGATTGCTTGTTTGGATGCTTGTTTTTCATCCATGGTTACCTGATTGCTTGATGGACTGCAACCAGGTTGGTTGCTTGTTGTGCAACCAATGCTTCACCTGATTGCTTGTTTATGTAACCATCGACACCCAGTGCTAAATGTTAAGCAGCCCTGCTTAAACTAACTGCTTAAACTATGGTTATATAAACTAACATTTTCTGATCGACGGAAGTAGGATCAGAGGCAGGGGCAGTGCCCCCTGGTTGCTTGTATTGCAACCAGGCTGGTTGCTTGTTGTGCAACCGTGCCTCACCTGGTTGCTTGTTGTGCAACCAGGTTTGGTTGCTTGTTTTGCATCCATGGTTACCTGATTGCTTGATGGACTGCAACCAGGTTGGTTGCTTGTTGTGCAACCAATGCTTCACCTGATTGCTTGTTTATGTAACCATCGACACCCAGTGCTAAATGTTAAGCAGCCTTGCTTCGTCAGACAACCAGACACAGCTACAGGGTAATTTCACAGATTGGTAAGTAATTTGGCGTTTTTTGGCCAAAATCGAAACACTGACCATAATCATGATTATTGAGCACAATGTGGTTACCTGGCTTTCGCGGTTCTTAAAAACAGAACAATTCCTGGTTTAGGCAGTTGGTGGAAGATAAACATTAGGTAAATTGATGTTTTGAATGAACCAGAGATTTTTAATCATAAGAAAATGATGCGATATAATAATATTTCTCTTTGTGTTTTGTTTTTTTCTGGGATTATCTTGATGGCTGGCGAAGATGTGGACTGGAGTCGCTAATTAGGGAAGAGCTGGATGCACCAACGGTAATTGAGAATTGGAGGAGCACAACATATATGTGGGTGAGTGCACAATTTTCAATCAATCAATGTATAAGCCTAAAACAGTTGCAAATGATACAGAAAGTGAAACAAATGTGGTAATGCATTGAGCTAGTTAACTGAAATGTGTCATTGCTGTCAGCAAAAAATGTTGAAAATGATACCATGTTAACTAGCTTGTTTGAATAGTCAAGATACATTAAATTGGGAGCACAACATATATGTGGGTGAGTGCACAATTTTCAATCAATCAATGTATAAGCCTAAAACAGTTGCAAATGATACAGAAAGTGAAACAAATGTGGTAATGCATTGAGCTAGTTAACTGAAATGTGTCATTGCTGTCAGCAAAAAATGTTGAAAATGATACCATGTTAACTAGCTTGTTTGAATAGTCAAGATACATTAAATTGGAAACAAAGCAGTCTCTGTAATCGTTTGTCTTTCTTATTTTGCTCACCACCAGGTTGATGATCCTGTCAGGCAGATTCGAGGTACATGGTTATATAAACTAACATTTTCTGATCGACGGAAGTAGGATCAGAGGCAGGGCAGTGCCCCTGGTTGCTTGTATTGCAACCAGGCTGGTTTGCTTGTTGTGCAACCAGGTTTGGTTGCTTGTTTTGCATCCATGGTTACCTGATTGCTTGATGGACTGCAACCAGGTTGGTTGCTTGTTGTGCAACCAATGCTTCACCTGATTGCTTGTTTATGTAACCATCGACACCCAGGGCTAAATGTTAAGCAGCCTTGCTTCGTCAGACAACCAGACACAGCTACAGGGTAATTTCACAGATTGGTAAGTAATTTGGCGTTTTGTGGCCAAAATCGAAACACTGACCATAATCATGATTATTGAGCACAATGTGGTTACCTGGCTTTCGCGGTTCTTAAAAACAGAAAAATTCCTGGTTTAGGCAGTTGGTGGAAGATAAACATTAGGTAAATTGATGTTTTGAATGAACCAGAGATTTTTAATCATAAGAAAATGATGCGATGTAATAATATTTCTATTTGTTTTTTGTTTTTTCTGGGATTATCTTGATGGCTGGCGAAGATGTGGACTGGAGTCGCTAATTAGGGAAGAGCTGGATGCACCAACGGTAATTGAGAATTGGAGGAGCACAACATATATGTGGGTGAGTGCACAATTTTCAATCAATCAATGTATAAGCCTAAAACAGTTGCAAATGATACAGAAAGTGAAACAAATGTGGTAATGCATTGAGCTAGTTAACTGAAATGTGTCATTGCTGTCAAAAAAAATGTTGAAAATGATACCATGTTAACTAGCTTGTTTGAATAGTCAAGATACATTAAATTGGAAACAAAGCAGTCTCTGTAATCGTTTGTCTTTCTTATTTTGCTCACCACCAGGTTGATGATTCTGTCAGGCAGATTCGAGGTACATGGTTATATAAACTAACATTTTCTGATCGACGGAAGTAGGATCAGAGGCAGGGGCAGTGCCCCCTGGTTGCTTGTATTGCAACCAGGCTGGTTGCTTGTTGTGCAACCGTGCCTCACCTGATTGCTTGTTGTGCAATCAGGTTTGGTTGCTTGTTTTTCATCCATGGTTACCTGATTGCTTGATGGACTGCAACCAGGTTGGTTGCTTGTTGTGCAACCAATGCTTCACCTGATTGCTTGTTTATGTAACCATCGACACCCAGTGCTAAATGTTAAGCAGCCTTGCTTCGTCAGACAACCAGACACAGCTACAGGGTAATTTCACAGATTGGTAAGTAATTTGGCGTTTTGTGGCCAAAATCGAAACACTGACCATAATCATGATTATCGAGCACAATGTGGTCACCTGGCTTTCGCGGTTCTTAAAAACAGAAACATTCCTGGTTTAGGCAGTTGATGGAAGATAAACATTAGGTAAATTGATGTTTTGAATGAACCAGAGATTTTTAATCATAAGAAAATGATGCATTCCTCTGTACCTTTTAATATGTTAAAAATAGGAGCTTGATTTGGGTGTTCACATTATATTCTCTTAGATGTAATAATATTTCTCTTTGTGTGTTTTTTTTGTGTGGGAGTATCTTGATGGCTGGCGAAAATGTGGACTGGAGTCGCTAATTAGGGAAGAGCTGGATGCACCAACGGTAATTGAGAATTGGAGGAGCACAACATGTGGGTGAGTGCACAATTTTCAATCAATCAATGTATAAGCCTAAAGCAGTTGCAAATGATACAGAAAGTGAAACAAATGTGTTAATGCATTGAGCTAGTTAACTGTAATGTGTCATTGCTGTCAGCAGTAGATGGCAAAAAATGCTGAAAATGATACCATGTTAACTAGCTTGTTTGCATAGTCAAGATACATTAAATTGGAAACAAAGCAGTATCTGTAAGTTATTGTTCAGTTTTGAAATTGTGATTATTTTTCCAACTGTAAGGATACTTTATTGGCGCAGTATATTTAATATGATAGTCATACAAAAGTTTACATTTGGGGCAATATTTTGAGGTTATCAACTACACTATCCTTTTTGCCCATGCAAATCGTTTGTCTTTCTTATTTTGCTCACCACCAGGTTGATGATCCTGCCAGGCAGATTCGGGGTACATGGTTATATAAACTAACATTTTCTGATCGACGGAAGTAGGATCAGAGGCAGGGGCAGTGCCCCCTGGTTGCTTGTATTGCAACCAGGCTGGTTGCTTGTTGTGCAACCGTGCCTCACCTGGTTGCTTGTTGTGCAACCAGGTTTGGTTGCTTGTTTTGCATCCATGGTTACCTGATTGCTTGATGGACTGCAACCAGGTTGGTTGCTTGTTGTGCACCCAATGCTTCACCTGATTGCTTGTTTATGTAACCATCGACACACAGTGCTAAATGTTAAGCAGCCTTGCTTCGTCAGACAACCAGACACAGCTACAGGGTAATTTCACAGATTGGTTGATTTGCATATTTTGTGACAAAAATAGCATCTGATCTTAACCATCATCCCACCAAATTACATTTCTATATGCCTCACCAGTTCCGAAAAATGGCCAAAAGCATGTGTGGTGACTAATTTGCATAACTTGCGACAAAAACTTACGACTGCCGTTTACCACAACCTCATCAAGTTACATCCCTATGCGTCTCACCAGTTCTTCGAAATGGCAAAAAAAAAAGTTAAATATGCAAATTAGCTATCTAATTTGCGCCAAAAATTACATCAAGTCTTAGGGCAGCCACTTACCACCACCCTACCAAGTTACACCCCAACACAACTCACCAGCTCCGAGAAACTAACCTGGAAGCCAAAGGCATTTAAAAACAAAGTTCACACAATACAAATGTATAAGACCCCATTATAGCATAAGGCAATTTACGAGGGTCATTCAAAAAGTTCTACCTGTTGGGTCATAACGTTTGTTTTGTTAAAGGTAACTACTTGAAAAGTTGCATACATATAGTTCATAATGTCACCTACAGGTTGTGAAAAAATCATGTTAAGAATATTTTCAGATTTTTGTTGGTGACCTGAAAACCACAGTAAGATATGGTTCACCGGAAACGGTCAAAATATGTACAATATTTACAAAGGCGTCTCAAGTACAGTGTGTTGAAGATCCCATAATTATTCCATTTGGTCATGTTATACAGTAAAAACTGCATAAAACACAAGAACAATCATAAAATTATATTTACTGGTTACAATGTTGCCACAAACTGAAAATGATGGACATTAATATGTACAATGATACTAATAGAACAAATAGCCAGTGTAATAAAATTAGTATAAATGACCACAAACACAGTTTATGAAGATATTGACTTTAATAAAATATGGTGTAAAATGGTGAATTATGTCGCTTTCTTTGGAATAAAATACCACAATAGATCACAAAGGGAATTAAATTTACTTTTTGACTGAAAAATGTGTTATAGTAGCTTTAACTTTTGTATTTTATTTAAAAGCGCAGCTAGAAAAGTTACGCTGTAGTGATGGACACTATTCTGATTATCATTACCTGAGATGTTACAAGAAATCCCTCCAAAAATAGGAATTCTGGGCAATTTCTGTGCGTCAAAATTTTACTTTTTCAGTCACAGATGATGTTTAGGACTGTAAGATGTATATTCATTCAAAATTTGTATTGTTACTAATATGATTTTTTTGTATAAGAGGGAAGTTCGAACATTGGCTGCACGCATGTTTTCAAGTGCAATATCCAAAGATGCATCACCGTTTCCGGTGTACCATATCTTACTGTGTTGTTCAGGTCACTTACAAAAATCTGAAAATGGTCTTGACATGATGTTTTAACCACCTGTAGGTGGCATTACGAACTATAACGTATGCAAATTTTTCAATTAGCTACCTTTAACAAAACAAAAGTTATGACCCAACAGGTAGAACTTTTTGAATGACCCTCGTATAAGTCATTTCAAATGATTTTAAATGTGACGTATAAAATTTGTCTATAACACAGGGATATATAAAATGTAGGGATTTGGGTAATTTTTGTTCAATTTTCACAGAAATTGAAGGATTTTGACCTATGTTTACCCCAGGGTCGCTGAAACAAAGAATTATATTAATTAAATCACCAATTTATAATTAATTAAGGACAAAGCAAAAGTATGCTTCATTTAGTTAAACAATAGTAACATCCCTGTTGTGTACAAAACTCTATACGACAATGCAAATCAGGATCAATTCATGAACTAAGTGCACAGGGAAATGTTGAGTATGTAAATTAAAATGCCAATGGGTAATTTAACTAGAACAGCCTTAAATTGATATCGATATTAATATTGACGTCACAGATTCGATTTGTCACGTGATCGTCAAACCTGTACTAGGTAGGTAGGCCCTAAATGCTATCTACAGAAGATAGCAAGCAAAGCAAAAAACATGCAAAATAATAATGTTCCAAAAAAACATTGCCTAACACGAGTTCTAGATGATGATGATGATGATTCAGTACGCAAAATCCCGGGACCGGTAAAACGGCTATAATTTGATGCGCGCTAAGCAAAAAAAATCAGCACTTGGCCGAATGCAAAGAAATGTTAAAATGAAGAAGCTGACAAAAATTTAAAACGGCACTTATAATGCAGAGATTATTGGGAACATAAAGGAAAGAAAATAAGAAAATAAGAAACAAAACAAAAAAGCAAAAAACAAAAATACAAAAAAAAAAACAATGATTATTCGGTACGCAAAAAATTACTTTTTGTCTCATATAAACCCGCCGTGATTGCTATCTTCGGTAGACAGTGAAAATGATAATCATTGAAAAATCATTAAACATAAAGAAAAAAAATAGAGGTATGCATTATTTTCTATGCAGGCCCTAAATGCTATCTACAGAAGATAGCAAGAAAAGCAAAAAAACATGCAAAATAATAATGTTCCAAAAAACATAGCCTAGCACGCGTTCTAGATAATGATGATTCAGTACGGTTTTGCGAGGATTCAGTGCGCAAAATCCCGGGACCGGTAAAACGTATATAATTTGATGTGCGCTAAGAAAAAATAGGCATTAGGCCGAATGCAAAGCTTTAAAGCAATGTTAAAATGAAGAAGCTGACCAAAATTTAAAACGGCACTTTATTGCAGAGATTCTTGTTAACATAAAGGAAAGAAAATAAGAAAAACAAAAAAGAAAGAAAAAAAAGCTGACCAAAATTTTAAACGGAACTTATGTCATGTATATTGCAGAGATTATTGGGAACATGAAGGAAAGAAAATAAGAAACAAAACAAAAAAGCAAAACAAAAACAAACCAAAACAAAAAACAACGATGATTCAGTAGCCAAAAAATAATTTTTGTCTCATATAAACCCGCCGTGATAAACATAGCCTAGCACGCGTTCTAGATAATGATGATTCAGTATGCAAAATCCCGGGACCGGTAAAACGGCCATAATTTGATGCACGCTAAGGAAAAAACATCGGCACTAGGCCGTATGCAAAGCTATAAAGAAATGTTAAAATGAAGAAGCTGACCAAAATTTAAAACGGCACTTATATTGCAGAGATTCTTGGGAACATGAAGAAAAGAAAAGAAGAAACAAAACAAAAAAGCAAAAACAAAACAAAAAAAACCCAAAACAATGATAATTCAGTACGCAAAAAATTACTTTTTGTCTCATATAACCCGCCGTGATTGCTATCTTCGGTAGACAGTGAAAATGATAATCATTGAAAAATCATTAAACATAAAGAAAAAAAATAGAGGTATGAATTATTTTCTATGCAGGCCCTAAATGCTATCTACAGAAGATAGCAAGCAAAGCAAAAAAACATGCAAAATAATGTTTCAAAAAACATAGCCTAGCACGCGTTCTAGATAATGATGATTCAGTACGGCAAATGCGAGGATTCAGTGCGCAAAATCCCGGGACCGGTAAAACGGCTCATTTGATGCGCGCTAAGAAAAAAAAAATAGGCATTGGGCCGAATGCAAACTATGTACACCAGATGATATGACATGCTCTGGCTTAGACACAAATATTAAATCAAGTTTTGGAAATATCCAAATTGAAATCACCTAAAAATAATACATCATGATAATGATTATTGCGAGTGCTCAAAAGTACACAGCATAAAAATTGTGGTTGATTTACACAATTGAAGTACAAATATCAATTGTTTTAAACCTAAACATAAGAAAAATAAGAAACAAAAAAACAAAAAACAAAAAAAAAGCTGACCAAAATTTTAAACGGCACTTATATCATGCATATTGCAGAGATTATTGGGAACATGGAGGAAAGAAAATAAGAAACAAAACAAAAAAGCAAAAACAAAACAAAAAAACCCCAAAACAATGATAATTCAGTACGCAGAAAATTACTTTTTTTCTCATATAACCCGCCGTGATTGCTATCTTCGGTAGACAGTGAAAATGATAATCATTGAAAAAATCATTAAACATAAAGAAAAAAATAGAGGTATGAATTATTTTCTATGCAGGCCCTAAATGCTATCTACAGAAGATAGCAAGCAAAGCAAAAAAACATGCAAAATAATAATGTTCCAAAAAACATAGCCTAGCACGCGTTCTAGATAATGATGATTCAGTACGGTACGGCAAATGCGAGGATTCAGTGCGCAAAATCCCGGGACCGGTAAAACGGCTATAATTTGATGCGCGCTAAAAAAAAAAAAAAGGCATTGGGCCGAATGCAAACTATGTACACCAGATGATATGACATGCTCTGGCTTAGACACAAATATTAAATCAATTATAGTTTTACTAGTTTTTCTGTTATTCTTGTATAATCTGTAATTAACTGTTTCATGTGTGAATTGTTTGCCAAATCTTTTTCTTACAAGTTTTGGAAATATCCAAATTGAAATCACCTAAAAATAATACATCATGATAATGATTATTGCGAGTGCTCAAAAGTACACAGCATAAAAATTGTGGTTGATTTACACAATTGAAGTACAAATATCAATTGTTTTAAACCTAAACATAAGAAAAATAAGAAACAAAACAAAAAAAAAAAAAAAAGCTGACCAAAATGTTAAACGGCACTTATATCATGTATATTGCAGAGATTATTGGGAACATGAAGGAAAGAAAATAAAAAACAAAAAAAAAAAGCAAAACAAAAACAAACCAAAAAAAAAACAACGATGATTCAGTAGCAAAAAAATAATTTTTGTCTCATATAAACCCGCCGTGATAAACATAGGCTAGCACGCGTTATAGATATAAATGATGATTCAGTATGCAAAATCCCGGGACCGGTAAAACGGCCATAATTTGATGCACGCTAAGGAAAAATCATCTGCACTAGGCCGTATGCAAAGCTATAAAGAAATGTTAAAATGAAGAAGCTGACCAAAATTTAAAACGGCACTTATATTGCAGAGATTCTTGGGAACATGAAGAAAAGAAAATAAGAAACAAAACAAAAAAGCAAAAACAAAACAATGATAATTCAGTACGCAAAAAATTACTTTTTGTCTCATATAACCCGCCGTGATTGCTATCTTCGGTAGACAATGAAAATGATAATCATTGAAAAAATCATTAAACATAAAAAAAAAAATAGAGGTATGAATTATTTTCTATGCAGGCCCTAAATGCTATCTACAGAAGATAGCAAGCAAAGCAAAAAACATGCAAAATAATAATGTTCCAAAAACATAGCCTAGCACGCGTTCTAGATAATGATGATTCAGTACGGTTTTGCGAGGATTCAGTGCGCAAAATCCCGGGACCGGTAAAACGTATATAATTTGATGTGCGCTAAGAAAAAATAGGAATTAGGCCGAATGCAAAGCTTTAAAGCAATGTTAAAATGAAGAAGCTGACCAAAATTTAAAACGGCACTTTATTGCAGAGATTCTTGTTAACATAAAGGAAAGAAAATAAGAAAAACAAAAAAGTAAGAAAAAAAAAGCTGACCAAAATTTTAAACGGAACTTATGTCATGTATATTGCAGAGATTATTGGGAACATGAAGGAAAGAAAATAAGAAACAAAACAAAAAAGCAAAACAAAAACAAACCAAAACAAAAAACAACGATGATTCAGTAGCCAAAAATAATTTTTGTCTCATATAAACCCGCCGTGATAAACATAGCCTAGCACGCGTTCTAGAATGATGATTCAGTATGCAAAATCCGGGACCGGTAAAACGGCCATAATTTGATGCACGCTAAGGAATAAACATCGGCACTAGGCCGTATGCAAAGCTATAAAGAAATGTTAAAATGAAGAAGCTGACCAAAATTTAAAACGGCACTTATATTGCAGAGATTCTTGGGAACATAAAGAAAAGAAGAAACAAAACAAAAAAGCAAAAACAAAACAAACAAAACCCAAAACAATGATAATTCAGTACGCAAAAAATTACTTTTTGTCTCATATAACCCGCCGTGATTGCTATCTTCGGTAGACAGTGAAAATGATAATCATTGAAAAAATCATTAAACATAAAAAAAAAAATAGAGGTATGAATTATTTTCTATGCAGGCCCTAAATGCTATCTACAGAAGATAGCAAGCAAAGCAAAAAAACATGCAAAATAATGTTTCAAAAAACATTGCCTAGCACGCGTTCTAGATAATGATGATTCAGTACGGCAAATGCGAGGATTCAGTGCGCAAAATCCCGGGACCTGTAAAACGGCTCATTTGATGCGCGCTAAGAAAAAAAAAATAGGCATTGGGCCGAATGCAAACTATGTACACCAGATGATATGACATGCTCTGGCTTAGACACAAATATTAAATCAAGTTTTGGAAATATCCAAATTGAAATCACCTAAAAATAATACATCATGATAATGATTATTGCGAGTGCTCAAAAGTACACAGCATAAAAATTGTGGTTGATTTACACAATTGAAGTACAAATATCAATTGTTTTAAACCTAAACATAAGAAAAATAAGAAACAAAAAAACAAAAAAAAAGCTGACCAAAATTTTAAACGGCACTTATATCATGCATATTGCAGAGATTATTGGGAACATGAAGGAAAGAAAATAAGAAACAAAACAAAAAAGCAAAAACAAAACAAAAAAACCCCAAAACAATGATAATTCAGTACGCAGAAAATTACTTTTTTCTCATATAACCCGCCGTGATTGCTATCTTCGGTAGACAGTGAAAATGATAATCATTGAAAAAATCATTAAACATAAAGAAAAAAATAGAGGTATGAATTATTTTCTATGCAGGCCCTAAATGCTATCTACAGAAGATAGCAAGCAAAGCAAAAAAACATGCAAAATAATGTTTCAAAAAACATAGCCTAGCACGCGTTCTAGATAATGATGATTCAGTACGGCAAATGCGAGGATTCAGTGCGCAAAATCCGGGACCGGTAAAACGGCTCATTTGATGCGCGAAAAAAAAAAAAAAATAGGCATTGGGCCGAATGCAAACTATGTACACCAGATGATATGACATGCTCTGGCTTAGACACAAATATTAAATCAAGTTTTGGAAATATCCAAATTGAAATCACCTAAAAATAATACATCATGATAATGATTATTGCGAGTGCTCAAAAGTACACAGCATAAAAATTGTGGTTGATTTACACAATTGAAGTACAAATATCAATTGTTTTAAACCTAAACATAAGAAAAATAAGAAACAAAAAAAAAAAAACAAAAAAAAAAGCTGACCAAAATTTTAAACGGCACTTATATCATGCATATTGCAGAGATTATTGGGAACATGGAGGAAAGAAAATAAGAAACAAAACAAAAAAGCAAAAACAAAACAAAAAAACCCCAAAACAATGATAATTCAGTACGCAGAAAATTACTTTTTTTCTCATATAACCCGCCGTGATTGCTATCTTCGGTAGACAGTGAAAATGATAATCATTGAAAAATCATTAAACATAAAGAAAAAAAATAGAGGTATGAATTATTTTCTATGTAGGCCCTAAATGCTATCTACAGAAGATAGCAAGCAAAGCAAAAAAACATGCAAAATAATAATGTTCCAAAAAACATAGCCTAGCACGCGTTCTAGATAATGATGATTCAGTACGGTACGGCAAATGCGAGGATTCAGTGCGCAAAATCCCGGGACCGGTAAAACGGCTATAATTTGATGCGCGCTAAGAAAAAAAAAAAGGCATTGGGCCGAATGCAAACTATGTACACCAGATGATATGACATGCTCTGGCTTAGACACAAATATTAAATCAATTATAGTTTTACTAGTTTTTCTGTTATTCTTGTATAATCTGTAATTAACTGTTTCATGTGTGAATTGTTTGCCAAATCTTTTTCTTACAAGTTTTGGAAATATCCAAATTGAAATCACCTAAAAATAATACATCATGATAATGATTATTGCGAGTGCTCAAAAGTACACAGCATAAAAATTGTGGTTGATTTACACAATTGAAGTACAAATATCAATTGTTTTAAACCTAAACATAAGAAAAATAAGAAACAAAACAAAAAAAAAAAAAAAAAAAGCTGACCAAAATGTTAAACGGCACTTATATCATGTATATTGCAGAGATTATTGGGAACATGAAGGAAAGAAAATAAGAAACAAAACAAAAAAGCAAAACAAAAACAAACCAAAACAAAAAACAACGATGATTCAGTAGCAAAAAAATAATTTTTGTCTCATATAAACCCGCCGTGATAAACATAGGCTAGCACGCGTTATAGATATAAATGATGATTCAGTATGCAAAATCCCGGGACCGGTAAAACGGCCATAATTTGATGCACGCTAAGGAAAAATCATCTGCACTAGGCCGTATGCAAAGCTATAAAGAAATGTTAAAATGAAGAAGCTGACCAAAATTTAAAACGGCACTTATATTGCAGAGATTCTTGGGAACATGAAGAAAAGAAAATAAGAAACAAAACAAAAAAGCAAAAACAAAACAATGATAATTCAGTACGCAAAAAATTACTTTTTGTCTCATATAACCCGCCGTGATTGCTATCTTCGGTAGACAATGAAAATGATAATCATTGAAAAAATCATTAAACATAAAGAAAAAAATAGAGGTATGAATTATTTTCTATGCAGGCCCTAAATGCTATCTACAGAAGATAGCAAGCAAAGCAAAAAACATGCAAAATAATAATGTTCCAAAAAACATAGCCTAGCACGCGTTCTAGATAATGATGATTCAGTACGGTTTTGCGAGGATTCAGTGCGCAAAATCCCGGGACCGGTAAAACGTATATAATTTGATGTGCGCTAAGAAAAAATAGGAATTAGGCCGAATGCAAAGCTTTAAAGCAATGTTAAAATGAAGAAGCTGACCAAAATTTAAAACGGCACTTTATTGCAGAGATTCTTGTTAACATAAAGGAAAGAAAATAAGAAAAACAAAAAAGTAAGAAAAAAAAGCTGACCAAAATTTTAAACGGAACTTATGTCATGTATATTGCAGAGATTATTGGGAACATGAAGGAAAGAAAATAAGAAACAAAACAAAAAAGCAAAACAAAAACAAACCAAAACAAAAAACAACGATGATTCAGTAGCCAAAAAATAATTTTTGTCTCATATAAACCCGCCGTGATAAACATAGCCTAGCACGCGTTCTAGAATGATGATTCAGTATGCAAAATCCCGGGACCGGTAAAACGGCCATAATTTGATGCACGCTAAGGAATAAACATCGGCACTAGGCCGTATGCAAAGCTATAAAGAAATGTTAAAATGAAGAAGCTGACCAAAATTTAAAACGGCACTTATATTGCAGAGATTCTTGGGAACATAAAGAAAAGAAGAAACAAAACAAAAAAGCAAAAACAAAAAAAAAAACCCAAAACAATGATAATTCAGTACGCAAAAAATTACTTTTTGTCTCATATAACCCGCCGTGATTGCTATCTTCGGTAGACAGTGAAAATGATAATCATTGAAAAAATCATTAAACATAAAGAAAAAAATAGAGGTATGAATTATTTTCTATGCAGGCCCTAAATGCTATCTACAGAAGATAGCAAGCAAAGCAAAAAAACATGCAAAATAATGTTTCAAAAAACATTGCCTAGCACGCGTTCTAGATAATGATGATTCAGTACGGCAAATGCGAGGATTCAGTGCGCAAAATCCCGGGACCTGTAAAACGGCTCATTTGATGCGCGCTAAGGGAAAAAAAAAATAGGCATTGGGCCGAATGCAAACTATGTACACCAGATGATATGACATGCTCTGGCTTAGACACAAATATTAAATCAAGTTTTGGAAATATCCAAATTGAAATCACCTAAAAATAATACATCATGATAATGATTATTGCGAGTGCTCAAAAGTACACAGCATAAAAATTGTGGTTGATTTACACAATTGAAGTACAAATATCAATTGTTTTAAACCTAAACATAAGAAAAATAAGAAACAAAAAAAAAAAAAAAAAGCTGACCAAAATTTTAAACGGCACTTATATCATGCATATTGCAGAGATTATTGGGAACATGAAGGAAAGAAAATAAGAAACAAAACAAAAAAGCAAAAACAAAACAAAAAAACCCCAAAACAATGATAATTCAGTACGCAGAAAATTACTTTTTTTCTCATATAACCCGCCGTGATTGCTATCTTCGGTAGACAGTGAAAATGATAATCATTGAAAAATCATTAAACATAAAGAAAAAAATAGAGGTATGAATTATTTTCTATGCAGGCCCTAAATGCTATCTACAGAAGATAGCAAGCAAAGCAAAAACATGCAAAATAATGTTTCAAAAAACATAGCCTAGCACGCGTTCTAGATAATGATGATTCAGTACGGCAAATGCGAGGATTCAGTGCGCAAAATCCCGGGACCGGTAAAACGGCTCATTTGATGCGCGCTAAGAAAAAAAAAAAATAGGCATTGGGCCGAATGCAAACTATGTACACCAGATGATATGACATGCTCTGGCTTAGACACAAATATTAAATCAAGTTTTGGAAATATCCAAATTGAAATCACCTAAAAATAATACATCATGATAATGATTATTGCGAGTGCTCAAAAGTACACAGCATAAAAATTGTGGTTGATTTACACAATTGAAGTACAAATATCAATTGTTTTAAACCTAAACATAAGAAAAATAAGAAAAAAAAAAAAAAAAAAAAAAAAAAAAAAAGCTGACCAAAATTTTAAACGGCACTTATATCATGCATATTGCAGAGATTATTGGGAACATGAAGGAAAGAAAATAAGAAACAAAACAAAAAAGCAAAAACAAAACAAAAAAACCCCAAAACAATGATAATTCAGTACGCAGAAAATTACTTTTTTTCTCATATAACCCGCCGTGATTGCTATCTTCGGTAGACAGTGAAAATGAAAATCATTGAAAAAATCATTAAACATAAAGAAAAAAATAGAGGTATGAATTATTTTCTATGCAGGCCCTAAATGCTATCTACAGAAGATAGCAAGCAAAGCAAAAAAACATGCAAAATAATAATGTTCCAAAAAAAACATAGCCTAGCACGCGTTCTAGATAATGATGATTCAGTACGGTACGGCAAATGCGAGGATTCAGTGCGCAAAATCCCGGGACCGGTAAAACGGCTATAATTTGATGCGCGCTAAGAAAAAAAAAGGCATTGGGCCGAATGCAAACTATGTACACCAGATGATATGACATGCTCTGGCTTAGACACAAATATTAAATCAATTATAGTTTTACTAGTTTTTCTGTTATTCTTGTATAATCTGTAATTAACTGTTTCATGTGTGAATTGTTTGCCAAATCTTTTTCTTACAAGTTTTGGAAATATCCAAATTGAAATCACCTAAAAATAATACATCATGATAATGATTATTGCGAGTGCTCAAAAGTACACAGCATAAAAATTGTGGTTGATTTACACAATTGAAGTACAAATATCAATTGTTTTAAACCTAAACATAAGAAAAATAAGAAACAAAAAAAAAAAAAAAAAAAAAAAAAAGCTGACCAAAATGTTAAACGGCACTTATATCATGTATATTGCAGAGATTATTGGGAACATGAAGGAAAGAAAATAAGATACAAAACAAAAAAGCAAAACAAAAATAAACCAAAACAAAAAACAACGATGATTCAGTAGCAAAAAAATAATTTTTGTCTCATATAAACCCGCCGTGATAAACATAGGCTAGCACGCGTTCTAGATATAAATGATGATTCAGTATGCAAAATCCCGGGACCGGTAAAACGGCCATAATTTGATGCACGCTAAGGAAAAATCATCTGCACTAGGCCGTATGCAAAGCTATAAAGAAATGTTAAAATGAAGAAGCTGACCAAAATTTAAAACGGCACTTATATTGCAGAGATTCTTGGGAACATGAAGAAAAGAAAATAAGAAACAAAACAAAAAAGCAAAAACAAAACAATGATAATTCAGTACGCAAAAAATTACTTTTTGTCTCATATAACCCGCCGTGATTGCTATCTTCGGTAGACAATGAAAATGATAATCATTGAAAAAATCATTAAACATAAAGAAAAAAATAGAGGTATGAATTATTTTCTATGCAGGCCCTAAATGCTATCTACAGAAGATAGCAAGCAAAGCAAAAAAACATGCAAAATAATAATGTTCCAAAAAACATAGCCTAGCACGCGTTCTAGATAATGATGATTCAGTACGGTTTTGCGAGGATTCAGTGCGCAAAATCCCGGGACCGGTAAAACGTATATAATTTGATGTGCGCTAAGAAAAAATAGGAATTAGGCCGAATGCAAAGCTTTAAAGCAATGTTAAAATGAAGAAGCTGACCAAAATTTAAAACGGCACTTTATTGCAGAGATTCTTGTTAACATAAAGGAAAGAAAATAAGAAAAACAAAAAAGTGGGAACATGAAGCTGACCAAAATTTTAAACGGAACTTATGTCATGTATATTGCAAAAATTGGGAACATGAAGGAAAGAAAATAAGAAACAAAACAAAAAAAGCAAAACAAAAACAAACCAAAACAAAAAACAACGATGATTCAGTAGCCAAAAATAATTTTTGTCTCATATAAACCCGCCGTGATAAACATAGCCTAGCACGCGTTCTAGAATGATGATTCAGTATGCAAAATCCGGGACCGGTAAAACGGCCATAATTTGATGCACGCTAAGGAATAAACATCGGCACTAGGCCGTATGCAAAGCTATAAAGAAATGTTAAAATGAAGAAGCTGACCAAAATTTAAAACGGCACTTATATTGCAGAGATTCTTGGGAACATGAAGAAAAGAAAAGAAGAAACAAAACAAAAAAGCAAAAACAAAACAAAAAAACCCCAAAACAATGATAATTCAGTACGCAAAAAATTACTTTTTGTCTCATATAACCCGCCGTGATTGCTATCTTCGGTAGACAGTGAAAATGATAATCATTGAAAAAATCATTAAACATAAAGAAAAAAATAGAGGTATGAATTATTTTCTATGCAGGCCCTAAATGCTATCTACAGAAGATAGCAAGCAAAGCAAAAAAACATGCAAAATAATGTTTCAAAAAACATAGCCTAGCACGCGTTCTAGATAATGATGATTCAGTACGGCAAATGCGAGGATTCAGTGCGCAAAATCCGGGACCGGTAAAACGGCTCATTTGATGCGCGCTAAGAAAAAAAAAAAATAGGCATTGGGCCGAATGCAAACTATGTACACCAGATGATATGACATGCTCTGGCTTAGACACAAATATTAAATCAAGTTTTGGAAATATCCAAATTGAAATCACCTAAAAATAATACATCATGATAATGATTATTGCGAGTGCTCAAAAGTACACAGCATAAAAATTGTGGTTGATTTACACAATTGAAGTACAAATATCAATTGTTTTAAACCTAAACATAAGAAAAATAAGAAACAAAAAACAAAAAAAAAAAAAAAAAAAAGCTGACCAAAATTTTAAACGGCACTTATATCATGCATATTGCAGAGATTATTGGGAACATGAAGGAAAGAAAATAAGAAACAAAACAAAAAAGCAAAAACAACAAAAAAACCCCAAAACAATGATAATTCAGTACGCAGAAAATTACTTTTTTTCTCATATAACCCGCCGTGATTGCTATCTTCGGTAGACAGTGAAAATGATAATCATTGAAAAAATCATTAAACATAAAGAAAAAAAATAGAGGTATGAATTATTTTCTATGCAGGCCCTAAATGCTATCTACAGAAGATAGCAAGCAAAGCAAAAAAACATGCAAAATAATAATGTTCCAAAAAACATAGCCTAGCACGCGTTCTAGATAATGATGATTCAGTACGGTACGGCAAATGCGAGGATTCAGTGCGCAAAATCCCGGGACCGGTAAAACGGCTATAATTTGATGCGCGCTAAGAAAAAAAAAAAGGCATTGGGCCGAATGCAAACTATGTACACCAGATGATATGACATGCTCTGGCTTAGACACAAATATTAAATCAATTATAGTTTTACTAGTTTTTCTGTTATTCTTGTATAATCTGTAATTAACTGTTTCATGTGTGAATTGTTTGCCAAATCTTTTTCTTACAAGTTTTGGAAATATCCAAATTGAAATCACCTAAAAATAATACATCATGATAATGATTATTGCGAGTGCTCAAAAGTACACAGCATAAAATTGTGGTTGATTTACACAATTGAAGTACAAATATCAATTGTTTTAAACCTAAACATAAGAAAAATAAGAAACAAAAAAAAAAAAAAAGAAAAAAAAAAAAGCTGACCAAAATGTTAAACGGCACTTATATCATGTATATTGCAGAGATTATTGGGAACATGAAGGAAAGAAAATAAGAAACAAAACAAAAAAGCAAAACAAAAACAAACCAAAACAAAAAACAACGATGATTCAGTAGCAAAAAAATAATTTTTGTCTCATATAAACCCGCCGTGATAAACATAGGCTAGCACGCGTTCTAGATATAAATGATGATTCAGTATGCAAAATCCCGGGACCGGTAAAACGGCCATAATTTGATGCACGCTAAGGAAAAATCATCTGCACTAGGCCGTATGCAAAGCTATAAAGAAATGTTAAAAAGAAGAAGCTGACCAAAATTTAAAACGGCACTTATATTGCAGAGATTCTTGGGAACATGAAGAAAAGAAAATAAGAAACAAAACAAAAAAGCAAAAACAAAACAATGATAATTCAGTACGCAAAAAATTACTTTTTGTCTCATATAACCCGCCGTGATTGCTATCTTCGGTAGACAATGAAAATGATAATCATTGAAAAAATCATTAAACATAAAGAAAAAAATAGAGGTATGAATTATTTTCTATGCAGGCCCTAAATGCTATCTACAGAAGATAGCAAGCAAAGCAAAAAAACATGCAAAATAATAATGTTCCAAAAAACATAGCCTAGCACGCGTTCTAGATAATGATGATTCAGTACGGTACGGCAAATGCGAGGATTCAGTGCGCAAAATCCCGGGACCGGTAAAACGGCTATAATTTGATGCGCGCTAAGAAAAAAAAATAGGCATTGGGCCGAATGCAAAGCTATAAAGCAATGTTAAAATGAAGAAGCTGACCAAAATTTAAAACGGCACTTATATTGCAGAGATTCTTGGGAACATGAAGGAAAGAAAATAAACAAAACAAAAAAGCAAAAAACAAAACAAAAAACAATGATAATTCAGTACGCAAAAAATTACTTTTTGTCTCATATAAACCCGCCGTGATTGCTCTCTTCGGTAGACAGTGAAACCATGCTAAATAATAATGTTCCAAAAAACATAGCCTAGCACGCGTTCTAGATAATGATGATTCAGTACGCAAAATCCCGGGACCGGTAAAACGGCTATAATTTGATGCGCGCTAAGAAAAAAAAAAAGGCATTAGGCCGAATGCAAAGCTATAAAGCAATGTTAAAATGAAGAAGCTGACCAAAATTTGAAACGGCACTTACATTGCAGAGATTATTGGGAACATGAAGGAAAGAAAATAAGAAACAAAACAAAAAAGCAAAACAAAAACAAAGCAAAAACAAAGCAAAAACAAAGCAAAAACAAAGCAAAAACAAAGCAAAAACAAAACAAAAACAAAACAAACAAAAACAAAACCAAAACCCAAACCCAAACAAAACAAAACAAACCAAGGATGATTCAGTACGCAAAAAATTACCTTTTGTCTCTTAAAGCCGCCGGAAGCAAAGCAAAACACATGCAAAATAATAACACGTGTTCTAGTTGATGATGATTCAGTACCGGTACGCAAAATGTGAGGATTCAGTACGCAAAATCCCTAGGCCGGTAAAAGGGCTGTATAATTAGCCGCGCGCTAAGAAAAAAAAATCGGCACTAGGCCGATGCAAAGCTATAAATAAATGTTAAAATGAAGAAGCTGACCAAATTTAAAAGCAAAACAAAACAAAAACAAACAAAAGAACATTTGCTCTTATTGGAAATTGAAGTTGGCACACTTGAAGGCTTGACTTGAAGGCTTCTTTGGTATAATTTTCTTGATTGTTTTCCATAAGTTCTTACTATCATGCATATTTTAATAATAGCATTATTGCAATAACCTTTTTTTTTTAGATACAACCTCATATTGTTGACTTTATTTCTGAATGACTTTGCCTGTTTCCAATCCTTGATTATTTGCAAAATAATAATTTTTTTAGTCCCTGTCTTTGCACAATTTCCATTGATCCACTCTGGCAGATACCCTTCATTTTTTTTCTTTTTAAATGGTACATGCTTATCACAAACTTCTGTGAATAAGGTTTCAGATTTGTTTAAGGCATTGTTTACTCTATTGAGAGTGTTGATAAATACCAATTCATTGAAATTCTTAAGGGGGTAGGCCTACTACACCCCTTGATAAATTTGTGTATATTTTTGCATTTTTCTCACAAACTAATAACACAGTGATAACAAAAGTTATATTAGCCTATAGGGGCAAGGAATCCAATCACTACACTGGAATTTCAGTGACCCAAGACAAACGTTTCGTTATTTATGAGAAGAAATAAGGTACCGCTAGGATGTACCTCATTTCCTTTCATATATACTGTCTTGAGTCACTGAAATTTCAGTGTAGAAATTGGATTCCTTGCCCCAATAATATATTACATACATAACTTTTGTTACCAGTATGTTGTTATTTTTTGAGAAAAATACAGAAAATTTACCACAGGGGTGTAGTACCTCCTTAAAGTATCTGGATTTTACAATTCTTGGAGGAAGTTTAGGTAGTTTACATTTTCTTACAACATAAATTAATGAGTGATCGCTGAGCCCTAAACTATGTACACCAGATGATATGACATGCTCTGGCTTAGACACAAATATTAAATCAATTATAGTTTTACTAGTTTTTCTGTTATTCTTGTATAATCTGTAATTAACTGTTTCATGTGTGAATTGTTTGCCAAATCTTTTTCTTACAAGTTTTGGAAATATCCAAATTGAAATCACCTAAAAATAATTCATCATCATAAAGATTATTGCGAGTGCTCAAAAGTACACAGCATAAAAATTGTGGTTGATTTACACAATTGAAGTACAAATATCAATTTATTGTTTTAAACCTAAACATAATTTTTTGCGAGTATCGAATCAAGTAACTTTTCTTCCAAATTTGTACTAGAGTTATCTTGAAAATAGGGACCCAAAAGAACATGTTATATGTATGGGTCCCCGTTTTATAGCCATATACTCACCTGCAAGCACAACCCGATGACCGTGCGTAAGCAGTTGAAGGACTGGTGGATCAAGTCTAGGTGCAGTTCCGCATGCGGGACTGTAAACGGAAGTGTGCAGTACCGCATGCGGTACTGCACACTTCCGCGTCCCAAAAAATAGTTCCATATAGGGTAATCTAATTGAAAACGGGGACCCACAAAATGGGACTGATTTCAAATCCCCCAATAGCAATAATGTACACGTAGGACTATAGGCTATAGTTTGTATTTTAGGTCCAAGTTTTCGAGACATCATCATCATCAGCCTATGGTCTTATATGATTTTAGTGTTTCTGTTTAGGGATGTTTTATAGGTTATCAAGTTTAACAAAGTGTTTAGAAATCAGTAGGTGTAGGCCTCACTTGTGTCACACGTTTTGTGAACATGCCCAGGGTCCGCATCCTCCCCCCAAATTCAAAGTAGCCTATACAAAAAGTCAGTAGGGTAAATTGGGGTAAATGGAACGCTTAAGCAATAAATCACTTTCTGTGGTCAGGAGGGTATCCATATATGATTTTTGTTTGTTTCAATAAGTAGATAATATGTTTTTACAACTTGTTTTAACAGATAAACTCCCATTTTATGGCTTTGTTTCTTGTATCGGTCCAAATACATGCATGGTCATAGTGTTCCAGTTACCCCAACAAATTGGGGTAAATGGAACAGTGGGATGGGTAATTGGAACAAGGGGCATTACTTGCAAGGAGCCTATATTCATAGCTATATTTACATTGAAAAGACATCCGAATATTTTATTTAACATATATTTTGTGACTAAACAAAAGATTAACAAAAATAATTTTGTTTTCATGTTTTTTTATAAACATGGTAAAATACCACGTAAAAATACACTTTCTCTCGGTACATAACAGAAAAAATGGTTTTTAGATTTTTAAAAAATCAATAGGAGGCCTAATCTACCATGAATTAGTTATTTGTATTATATAATTTCATAATAATTAAACCAATAAGTAAAAAAAATATTAACATGTTATTATATATTTGAAGTCAGTCAACCTTGTTCCATTTACCCCAAGTGGATCTGTTGTGGGGTAAATGGAACACCAAACTAATTAATTAGCTAATTAGCATATTAATTTGCATAATTTCATCATTAAAATCTGCTTTTATTATTGTTTAAAACATTTATGTTATTGTAGATAACAAACATATTGCCAATATTGTAAGACAACTCTCAGCACAACATTCAAATATTTAGGAATCAATACCCTTAAATTAGTAATGTTCACTGAACCGTAGCACCAGTTCATGGTCAGTGACAACATTTGAGATTTTCTTCCACTCAAATACCGAGTAAACCCACGCTTGGGGTATGAAACGAAAGCAGAACGTATGGCGTTGGGGTAAATGGAACACTCGGTATGATGTTGCCCAATTTTTTTCTTGATTGAGGGAATTGTATTCTCAGCGTTCCATTTACCCCACCGTTCCATTTACCCCAATTTACCCTACCACTGAATTTCAGAATTTGCGAGTGTAGCGAACCAAAAAAGCCGGGTTTTTACGCTTTTTGGACAAAAAAGGTTCAAATTTTGGGGAAAAAAATCCACTTTTCGCCAAATTGCCCCTCTCCCCTTAGCCTCCCCTTGGAAAAAGGTCCACTTCTTCAAATCAGCACCCCCCCCCCCAAATGGAATCCTGCGTACGGGCCTGAACATGCCGGCTTTATTTATCCATCCACATTGTTGATACTCGGGGCAACTCTATCATAATGCCCCATTTTTTATCCCTAGGCCTATACCTTTAAAAACGGCCCAAATTTTTCATTGGTAGTGCCTACGTTTCTGGCAGAGAGGGAGGGGGTCGGCCGAGAAACGAAACTAGTTACGTTTAAATAGGACGTCATCGATCTTTTGGTTTGTTCCCTTAAGTGGGCGACGGGCGCGGCGTAAGCAGTGCATGCTCGTCGTCAAAACAGTATTTTTGTTGGCCAAGAAATTCATAATTACGCATAATTTTCTGAGTAAGTCAATTTTGTTGATAACATTGAATGTCATATTTATGATTGAGATGTGTAAAAGATGGTGTCAGAATTCCAATTCTATTCAGAATTTTCAGAATGCGTAGTTGACTGTGAAGTTGACTTCAGCTTTATTTAAGCTTACATCATGTACATTACAAACATTCATTGGGTGTGGGTACTTGTTGAATTCAGCACCATTGCAGTTTAATACATTTAAAATAAACATAGTCAATTGAATAAACATGGCTACTAATACTTCATAGAAAGCTTTAACTCCCTGATAATATGATTAATTATGATATGCAAATCCCGGGAAGCAACTGCGACAGTAATCAGTAGAAAAATATTCAAAAATAACTAGCTGTTTTTCGTGATGCGATGCCTTAATTTGCGCATACCATTGACCGCAAAAGTGAAGTACAGTATATCTGGCAATGCTGACTCAACCAGAAGCAGAATCAGGTGTATGTCAGGAGAGGAGGAGGGTACTTTGCTCGAGAAGTCTAGCCACATAATTTGCTTTATTTTGTTACTCTAATTTAGAATTTGCACATGACTTTACGCATTCTATGCTAGAGTACGTTGCTTTTTTTTTCGATCGGACAGCGTTGACATTTTTTACAACGGATGTTAAAGGAGGATTTCGTGATCCTAGCATCCTCTTTTTATGACATTTTCAGTAGATATCCACGAAAAAAGCTTATTTCCAAAATTTCAGTTGATTCCGATTTTGCGTTTGCGAGTTATGCATGATTATGTGTATTGCACTGCTCCATAGACAATGTGTTGTAATTTCGTTCTGGTGCACCAGAACGAAATTCAAATTTGGCGATATTTTTGCTAAACGAATTAATCTGCAAGAAATATTTGGTACACAAACATGTAGCCAGAGGTATCCAGCGGTGTAAAAATCTCAACTTTTTTTGGGAAAAGTGGGGGGATGAGGCTGTGGATCACGAAATGCCCCTTTAAAGTGTGTTGATGTTGAAATTTGGATAAAAGTAATGAGTCAACTGTATCTTTTGACTTGAGTAAAATTTGCCTATTTTGAATATAGGTAGTCTAAAATTTTGCTGAAGTATGACTAGATTTTGAATGCAATGGTCTTGAATGTGAAGCTATTGGTGAGCAAACTCATGGCTAGACTTCTCAAGCAAGCTCACCGATAAGCTTCGCATTCGAGGCTAGAGACCAATTTCATTTGAAATCTAGTCACGCTGAAGCGTGACACCATGTAAAGCAATGGATGTTCAGAAGTAAACAAAGCTTATCAAGACCGGGATCAAGACGGTCGGTCAATTGCATCAAAAATGTTCCTGGAATTGCACTTCAGCAACATTTTGAACTGTTCCAAATAGGCAATGTTATTTTACTCAAAAGATACAATTGATTCATCAAAATAACTTTTCATCCAAATTTAAACAGAATAAATAACATCTGTTGCAAAAAAAGTCAACGCTGACTGACCAATATAGCAACATAGGCCTACATGTACTCTAGCATGGAATGCAACTCTTGTGTGCAAATTTGAAGCAAGAGTTCTCGAGTAAATATACTCTGAAAGTTAGTGAAACTTGTTTGCCTTCCTAATATGCAGCAACTCACTCGATTTGTTTCCAGGGTTTGTTTCCACCCGTTTACGTCACTAAGGACTTATCCAGTTTGGCCCCTGAGTCCATGGGCAGGCCTCCAAAAACTGCTGGAATGCTGGAACGGCGTTCCCAGAAAGAACTTGAGGCGACTTTGGAGAACCACTGGACCTATTATGAAATTTCAGGATCATTCAAAGTTAATTTGAAAAACATTAAAAAAAATCAGAAAAAAATTACAAAAAAATTAGTTTGTTATCCTATATGCAAACCATAACTAATGTTTACCTCTTCATCTATCACATATTATAGATACGGTACATTGGTTTTCCATGCATTTATTATAATATGTGATAGATGAAGAGGTAAACACAAGTTAATGGTTTGCATATATAATTAAGGATAACAAACTGTAATTTGTTTCCAATTTTTTCTTCAAAATAACTGTGAATAATCCTAGCCCTTCAGAATAGGTCCAGTGGTTCTTCAAAGTAGCAGAAAACATCTAAAAAAATGTTTAATATAAAAAAAATTTGTTTTTTGAATTTTTTTTACCGACATCCGATCCGATACGGATATCGAACATATTGGGTCGATACGATATCCAATCCAATAATCAGTTGAGCCCTAGATGAGACAATCATATACTATATGTTCTATGACTTACGACAAAAAACTGACAACATTGTTGAAAATTTGTGAGTTTTGACAGTAATACTTTGAAATTTTAAGTTGTGTTTTTTGTGAAAAAGGGTGTAAATTTTGATAGAAAACTGTTCCAAAATAAGGGTCAGATTGCACGAGAGAGCATCTAAACCCTGAGAGCTTCCCTGGACCCGGCTGTTAGGACTTTGCGCTTCGTGCTTGTGATGTATCCTACGCACACATAGGCCTATTTCATTTATTTCACAGAAAGTTTCTAGCACTTTTCATCAAGTTCCCAGACAGCAGAAAATTTTCTGGAGGCCTGTCCATGGGACTTTTTTCATCGGCTTTATAATGACCCGCCGGGCCTATATAAAAAGGGCAATCAGAGTTCTCCTTGGAGAAGAAAATTAATCCAAGCAGGTGTTTCTTGTGTGTGTTCTTGAAATGTTGAAAAAGAGGTGCTTTTGTAATTAAAAAAATAGGGGGGGGGGTCATTTGACTTTGGGAACGATCATGCAATACACCTTTGAATAGGAAGTGACAACACCAGGCTGTTTTTACTGAACATTAGAATGCCCCTCAAATCAGTATTATTGTACAATATTGAAGTAAATTATAACATAATTGTCTTGTTTTGCATGTTACAGAAACATCAGAAACTTATCATTGGATTAGAGCAAAACTTTGATTCCTCAATATGAGTGAAACAAGTGAGTCCTCATCCAAGGAGGATGACACAAGTGATGGTCTAGATTCATTAAGTACATGTAGTAAGCCCAATACTGCCACCAATGTGAATACAGAAATGGAGCCATCATCCAAGGAGGACGCAACCAAGGATGCAGCTACTGATGCCTTGGAGTCAACCCTGCTGAATGCTGCCACCATTGCTGGGGAACCCACATCCAGGGAGGAAACATTTAGGGATGGTAGCAGTTCTTTGGATAGTATGTTGAATGCTGCCACCTATCTATCACTAGACTCACCTGATGTGAATACCATGCGTCAGGATAGGCGAGACAGAACCAGGGCTGCTATGCTGGTAAGTTAGGCTTTGAAGCATAGAAGAAAGTTAATTACCGTGAAGTTAGATCGGTAGGTCAATGGTTTTCACAGGTCTATACAAAACATTTTCCCCAAATTTGAAAGCAACACTTTTATGCATTTAGTTGTAGGAAACTATTGTACACCAATAAATCAGCAGTTCACCCCTTGAACTTTTGCAAGAGGGAGTGGGTATTATGTGAGGGATAAATTGATAAAGGAGGGGTTTTTTAGGGGTAAATATCATTTGGAAGTCAGTAACATATATTTTGGCTACCCCAGCAAAATTTTGAGCAAAAAATAAAATGAAATGTTTTAAAGTGGTATGAAATCTGGATTATAATTACCCTATTTACTCTAATAAATAAATGCCCCCATACCGGTATGTTTTCAGTGAACAAATGACTGAAAAAGTGCAAATTGTCATTTGCCCATGTTTGCTTGATGTCTGAATCAAAATCTTACCAATACTTATTTTTGTCATTTTCATTCTTTAGTCCTTTTGAAAAATGCAATGCCCTGAAGCATTTCTACATAAAAATATTGTATCAATTTAAGGGATGGGGTATGAGCGTTTGGACAGTATTTATTGTGGGACATTAGAGCACATCAGACATATCAAATTGCATTCTGAATACGAAGAATGTCCTTCTGATATCAAATAATTTTGATTTTTGAAATTGCAATGTAATACACATTTTACGGCAAATGATTAAAATTTGATATTTTTGATATTTAACAGTACTCAAAGTAAACTTTATAAATCTGACGATTTATACTTAAAGTGTATGTAGGTGGGATGAAAATCCGACTATCAATTGCAAATTTTGACCTTTCGTACTGAAGATTTCCAAAACACCAAAACAAATTAAGTCTTTTTGGGAAAAAATCCATATCTTCATTATGAAAGGTCAAAATTTTCAATTGATCGTCGGCTTTTCATCCCAGCTACATACACTTTAAGAATATATCATTAGATTTATAAAATTTACTTCGAGGACTGTTCTATATCAAAAATGTGAAAAATATCAAATTTTAATAATCTGTCATAAAACTTGTATTTTATAGTGAATTTCAAAAAATGAAAATTATTTGATATCAGAAAGGCATTCTTCGTATTCAGAATGCAATTGGATATGTCTGATGTGCTCTCATGTCCCACAAAAAATATTGTCGAAACGCTCAAAACACTCATTCCAGATCCCTTAATGGGGACAAATATTTGATGGGAGAGGATAAGGATTAACTGATATGGTTAAAGTTGGAGTAGGTTTAATAGGTTAGGATTACGGTTAGGATTAGGTTAAGGTTAGGATTGGAATTAGGGTTAGGATTATGGTTAGGATTAGAATTGGGGTTAGAGTTAAGATTAGGATTAGGTTAGGATTTGAGTTAGGGTTAGGATTAGAGTTAGGGTTAAGAGATTAAAGTTGTAATTGTGACAATCCATGATAAACCTACTTGTAAAGTCACAATTTTGAGTTTCTTAGGTTATTGAACAGTAGAAATCTCCACAAAACAAGCTTTAAAATGACATCATAATTGCTTGGGAAATGGCTCACAAAAGCTAATTTTTGCTTTTAAAATTCCTTTGTTTTCTGTAATATTTCTGTAAGCTTTATTGTTCAATATCTCTGATATAAGCACTGGCAACTTTAGACTGGGTTTGTTCTGGATGGTCACCATTATGGCTATGATGGTAAGAATTTAAGGTTTAGGATAAGGGTTGGGTTGGGATTAGGACTAAGAGATTAAGGTTAGGATTAAGTGATTGGTTATACATATGTATTTAGAATTGATGTTGACCATTATTAGTGCAAGGTATCACTGGCACCAACAAGATTGGAAGTAATAGTATAATGGCTAATATTATTTATTTATCTATTTAATGAATTGTTATTACTAGACAAAATACTTGTGACTACTGCCTGACCTTGACTCTATGACTCTACAATGTATGCATCCACCCATCTAACAGATGGGCCCAATATGTGTAGGGGCTTTCTAAAGTCTAATAAATAGCGACTCATCATGATTTTAAACAATGGGAATCAAAGTGAAATGAACATGTCATCATTGTTTACCACCTATTCAGTGATTTGCTCATCCAGAGGATCATAAAAATCATCAAAATTACGATTTTGGCACTTGTGTCATATATAATGTATGTGCTCTGATGTGCTATAATCATGATAATAGCCTGCCATAAGATAAAAGCCATACATTTATTTAAGGGCTGGGGTATGACGTTTGGACAGTATTTATTTTGGGACATTAGAGCACATCAGACATATCGAATTGCATTCTGAATCTGAAGAATGTCATTCTGATATCAAATAATTTTGATTTTTGAAATTCGCAATTTAATACACATTTTATGGCAAATCATTAAAATTGATATTTTTGATATTTAACAGTACTTGAAGTGAAATTTATAAATCTGATGATTTATACTTAAAGTGTATGTAGGTGGGATGAAAAGCCGACGATCAATTGAAAATTTTGACCTTTCAGTATTGAAGATATGGATTTTTTTCCCAAAACACCAAAAAAAATTAGGTCTTTTTGGGAAAAAATCCATATCTTCAATATGAAAGGTCAAAATTTTCAATTGAATTGACCGTCGGCTTTTCCTCCCTGCTACATACACTTTAAGAATATATCATTAGATTTACATAATTTACTTCGAGGACTGTTATATATCAAAAAATTGAAAAATATCAAATTTTTTTAATTTGTCATAAAATGTGTATTATATTGTGATTTTTAAAAATGAAAATTATTTGATATCAGAAAGACATGCTTCGTATTCAGAATGCAATTCGATAGGTCTGAGGTGCTCTCATGTCCCACAAAAATACTGTAAACGCAATAAACGCTCATTTTGGATCCCTTAAGACAAAATAAGACTCATATTTTATGATGAATGTGTTTAAATTTCTCTACAGAGAAATAAGCTACATGTATTTGAATGGGCTTTCAACTTTGTCGATACTGCTATTTTCTTCTGTTTTTGCCGAATTTTTCATTTCAAAAATACCATCAGTGAGCATTTCCCCCAAATCCCCCTCCCCCAATAAAATTTGTAGGTGTTAAAATGATTAAATGCAAGTGTAAGCAATACAAAGAAATTATCTGTGGAGCTTTTTTGGGAAACCCTGTAAAGGTCCTCTTCTCTAATCCAATACTATGCATGGTTAATCAACATGACTGGAGTCTTCCGATGATATTTACCTGGTCTTCATATGCCTTTAATAGTAATTAGATGAGTTGACTTATTTATTATCACTTGAGGCATAACATTGACATGACCTACATTTTAATGCTGAGCCTGAAGCCACATGATATTCTAAGGTATCAGTGAAAGGCAATTTCGTTCTTGTAATGTTGTCAAGGAAAATGTGTTTGTGATGCAATTATGTGCAATGAATTGGATGTTGCGATTATTAACTTTGAGTCTTAATGTAAGGATCTGCCTTTTTGCATGATTTTTGACAGCAAAAAATGTAACAAGTGTAATGGAAAAAAAAACCAAAAAACCTGTAATAGACATCAAGAAATGCACAAAAGTCTGATCCTTATCTTCTTTTAAATTATTATCAGTAATTAGATTTTTTTGGGAATAGCTTAAAAGTGAAGGACATGTCAATAAAATTATCATTAAGTGTTTTTTCATGTAAAAGAATTGGCAGAAAGGAAGAAAATGGCAGTGTTGATGAATACCCTTATTACAAAATGTAGGTGGTGTTTCATCACTTGCAGGGTATGTTGGCATTGGCACAGTTATACTCTTTGCAAAATTACAAAAATAAGATTTTGTAGGATTTTTTAGCAAGTCACTGATATAGTGCCTTTAACTCTCACTACAAACACAGTACGCACATCTTTGGTTTACTGGAGTCAAAAGTTTAAATTTTGACAAGGGTTTCAACAAAATAGTGTTTCACTTCCAAAAGATTTCAGGTGAAAGGAAATTGTGTAAGTTGTGATTACATCCAACTCATCCTTTGAGGAACAATAAATTTTTTATGCTGGTCTTTGAAGCTTAAAATTTTTGGTAAGCTTTAGCCTATTACTGCTGACCCTGTTGTGTACACAATGCATTTCTGGCAGAGTGCTCAGAAATCAGTGCACAGTTTTCGCAGATTTAAGTTGCTATCTACTGAAGATATTAAAAAGTATTCAAACATCTCAAACAAGTTGCAAATTTTGACAAGTGTTTCAACAAAAGAGTGTTTCATTTCCAAAGCTTTTCAGGTGAAGGGAATGAGTGTTACAATGAGGAACAATAATTTCTTTGCACTGGTCTTGAAAGCGTAAAATTTAGCCTGTTACTGATGACCCTGTTGTGTCCACATAATTGCTTTTATGGCAAAGTTGTATCACAGTGCACAGTGCACAGTTTTCATGGATTTAAGTTGCTATCTACTGAAGATATTAAAAAGTAATCAAATTAGAGAAACATCTCACGAAAACTTGACCACTCATACAGGGACAGTCTGCACCGGTACTGTGATAACCGCGACAGTGGGCTTGTAGAAATATTATCTACTTATAAATTCAATATAATTTTAAAAAATAAAGTTCAATTTCATCATATGCTGTTTTCAGTTTGGTTGAAACAACAATAACAATAATAAAGAAGGACAGAAAAAAACACAAAACTTTTAAAGATGATATACCATGGACTATCAGAATGCAAGTTGCAAATAAAAAGTACAATATATGTGACCTACTCTCACAAAATGGGCATAAAGTTTAATACACAGTAACTTTTTGAGATATTCCAGATTTTTTTACATCCTTATTTTATACCCAAATCATACCAGACATGTCAGGATGGCTCCTTGCTTTGGTCTTCAAAAATCAATATTTCCTCCAGAATTTTATTGAATTTTGGCTTTCTCAAGACAGTAGCGTCTGTGCCCGATGTAGCGTGAAGTGACTGGCCTACACCGGCGTAGCTCGAGTCATCGAATTGTGGGGAGTACCAGGCCTGATGGGGGGGCACAGGCCACAGTCACATGCCCCTATGACGCTATGCCACTGCTGTCCTAAGATACACTGCTTTTGATGAAAAACACAGCAAATCTCCACACACCAGTGAAACCGGCATAAAAGTTGGTTCTTATAATCGTGTGTGTATCACTATCACATGTGGACGCTACTAATCTTGACTGAGGAAGCCAAATGGACTTGTATGGTGATATAGTATCTAAAAGTATCCCTTTACAGTAAACCTGGACTCCAATGACATTGCGCTAGACATAAGTTGTGTATATCAAGGTTGTTACTCCCATGCAACATCTTTTTGTGCACTATATCAAGAGCCCTTGCAATATAAATGTACAATACTGGCTGGCAGTCAGGCGCCTAGTCTTCACAGCCTCTTGTCATGCTCTGCTGCTATTAGTATTCAAATGTAGCTAATTGAATTTAGCACACTAACTTAAAGCCATATAGTGCCAATGCTAATGCCATGTTTGTAAAATTTAGTTTAAATTATGTTGCCTGTGTGCCTAAACATTTTTGACTGAAATCTGAATGCAAATAAGCAGAACTTGAATTTCTCAATAGATGTATTATTCTTGGCAGTGAATTGTCTATTTAGCCTTGTTCATTAGGCTCCTGGGTTTCCTTTTCTAGCTCATGTTCTAATGGCTATTGACACAATGAAAAAAGATGTCATCAGTAATAGAAGTAAGTGTACTCAATACTACATCATGTCCAGTTCCTTCCATGCTACATTTCCTGCAATTAAAATAATTTGGACTATTCAGAGGCTATGAGATGGCACTGATCAATGTAAAATTGAATGGGTGTGCAAGGGAATGAGGTAGTGTGCGTGCGAGTGAGTACCGTACAGAAATGGTGGGCAGGCGTGTGGGTCAGTGAGCAAGTAAGTGGGAGAGGAGGGAGAGGGAGAGTGGATTGATAATCGTAACATCAAAATAAAACAACAAAGACCTGATTGATATTTTTTCTGTGTATGCACACCATGCATATTGTGCCATGAACTAAGCATTTACCATTTCTATTTTATGTTTTGTTACCCCTTTTCTGTACCCATACCTAATTTAATGATAGCTTAATAACTCCAGTTTGCGGAAATTTAATCTCTTGTGGCTATTTGTCGAGTGGTGCAATTCATAACCAATTAACTCAATGGCAGCATTGCCTGGTGAATGCTACAAGGAACGCTGTTACGCTGTTGAAGCCAAGATGCTGTGTTGAATATTTTTGCCTATTGTGATTTTTAAATGACTTCTGCATTCATTGTTCAGTGAACTAAGCAGGGACAGACTTAGGTTTCAGTTTTCTACTGGCCCTTCGGGCCAGTGAAATGGCAGATCTAGTGGCCCTGCAATAAATTTACTGGCCCAGCTTTTTCAATAATTATGTTCTACTGCAAAAAAACACGAATATATCACGAATTTCAAAAAATCAAAATTATTTGATATCAGAAGGACATTCCTCGTTTTCAAAATGCAATTCGATATATGTCTGATGTGCTCTCAAGTCCCACAAAAAATATGTGGATACGTCGCTATCCGAGCCCTTAAAGTCAAGCAAACCTTAACATTTGTTTTGTACTGAATGTACTCAATGTAGAGAGTGTAGTACAATGTAGTCACTAAGACGAGTTCAGTCAGTAGTCCTGCCCAGTGGGGTTGGTAGCGCCCGGGGCAAGAAACAACACCCCCACCCAAGAATATCTTAGACGCGGGCAGTGGCGTAGCTCAGGGGCTAAGAATACATAATGCTCCCCCATTCTTGAAACAATTGCTTGCCGAGCGCGTGAAAATTTGGACAAATAAGGCCTACACATCCTGAGTGATATATAGGCATGCTACACATCCTGAGTGATATATAGGCATGCTTTCACTGGGTCTTGGGTTCGAATCCCACCCAGAGCAAACAAATTCTTTGTTTGTTTTCTCTCTTTATTCCTCCCTTCTTTACCATCATGTCAGCAAAATGCCCTTTGGGCGTTAGGGTTAAACATCATTTTACATACGTCTCTTGTACACCAACTTCCAAGTTTTGTAGGTCACTTTGGAGACTAACTAAATCTTTTCAGAGTAAAATGAAGAAAACAGAACTATTAATTTATAAATCACACAAAGTGTGAAAGAGTTTTAGGAATCGCTTGATTCTTTCAAATTATATACCAGGGTACTGTTTTTGTGATAGTCATTTTGAGTCACACAAATTGTTTGAAAAGACGGTTTGTCACATTTGTTACACAGATATTTAAAGATAAGTAATGATGGTTCCTACCTGTTATCCCAAAGGGGTATTATTCCAAAAGGGTGGTATTCTGAAATTCAGCAAAAACCCAAGCATAACATTAACATTAATCCTAACCCATCCCTAACCTGACCCGTACCCCAACCCAATTTTTCAAAACAACGCCACTTCATAATAACGCCACTTCAGAACTAGAAGGCTATATATTTGTACACAAATACGGCTATACCCGCATGTTATCGGTGTACCCAAACTTACAGTCCTTATTTGCTGAGAACTTAAAATAAAGAAATTGTATGTGTAAAAAGTGAAAGTCCAAGTCACAAGCTTTAATTGAATGTAGGTTGCACTGTCGTAGCACTTAAAATAAAGAAATTGTAAAAAGTCCCCTCCCAGGGGAGTCGTCTCTCTTACTCTCCATAGATTGCTGTTGTCAGTCTCTCTTACTTACAGTGAGGCTAAGCAATATGATTCAGGGGAAACTATTCCAGAGGGAGTATGTGAATTAAATGGAACAGCCATTTCAGAGGGAGTATGTAAATTAAACGGAACAGCCTTTTTGGGGCCATTTCAGAGGGAGTATGTAAATTAAATGGAACAGCCAATGGGTATGTAATTTAATTGGAACAGCCTTGACGCTTCACGCTGGTATTTCCAATTAAGATATAATACGATCTGTCTGTTTAGTCCTACGTGTGTGGGGTGGATGGGTGTGTGGGTGTTAGTAACAATATAATTCTCAGATGCTATCTGTGTACAAATTCTGAGCCGGAAGCTGCTTGATGAGAAACGGCCCGCCCTTTGTTTTAACATTTGGGCCCTGGGGCCCATAATATTTGACTTATGACGCCCATGTACATAATTATGTTGAAGTATAATTTCCTAGTGCTATCAGTAGACTCAAGCTGGCCACTGTAGCTACTTTATTTACTGAGTAGCGGCCGGCCCTACGTTTTA
The DNA here is from genome assembly GCF_039555335.1 of Amphiura filiformis. Taxonomy (NCBI): domain Eukaryota; kingdom Metazoa; phylum Echinodermata; class Ophiuroidea; order Amphilepidida; family Amphiuridae; genus Amphiura; species Amphiura filiformis. Next base: position 17,751,706 of record NC_092633.1, on the reverse strand, counting down.
GCGTTTGGGGCCCTGGGGCCAATATTATGTGATATATGGGGCTCATATGTACATATAACAATGTAGTTCTCAGGTGCAAACTGTGTACCAACTCTGAGCCATAAAGCTGCTTTATATGATGAGAAACGGCCGGCCCTTTGTTTTAACATTTGGGGCCCTGGGGCCCAATATATATGACTTATGGGGCTCATGTACATATGTTGAAGTATGATTCTCAAGTGCTATCAGTAGACTCAAGCTGGGCATTGTAGCTGCTTTATTTACTGAGTAACGACCGGCCCTATGTTTTAGCGTTTGGGGCCCTGGGGCCCATATTATATGACATATGGGGATTATATATACATAAGACAATATAATACTAAAGACCTATCTGTGTACCAAATCTGAACCCTGTAGCAACTTTATTTGTTGAGAAACGGCCGGCCCTTTGTTTTAAAATCTGGGCCCTGGGGCCCCCAGCCTTGCACATCTGGGGCCAAAATGGGCAAAAGGCACATCTACAACTTAGGGCCCATACATATGCCACATATTAGCCCTAGTGATCTTGTACTTTTAGAGCTAGGCTTGTCAATCTGTTGCACCATATTTTAACATTTGGGCCCCTGGGGCCCATAATATATAACATATGGGGCTCTTGTATATTTGTAAATATAGAGTACCCCTAGGGCTATCACTGGACCAACTCAGGGCCCTGAGGCTGCTTCATTTGATGAGAAATGGCGTGCTTTGTATTTTCACATTTGGGCCCCTGGGGCCCGTGACCTTTGACCTCTGGGGCCAAGATGGGCAAAAGGCACTTCCACGGGTAGGGCCCATAAGTGTACCACATATGGGCCCTGGGGCCCTTGTAGTTTTAGCGCTAGCCTTGACAGAATGATGTGTTTGATAGGAGAAGGAGGAGGAGGAGGAGAAGGAGGAGGAGGAGGAGAAGGAGATGAAACCACAGAATGGCAATATACCCGTTCATGCTTCGCATGCGGGTATAATAACCATAATGCCTGTTTTTCTCAATTCCGAACATGCATTGGGAATAACAGGCTAACCTGCAATGACACCTTACAAAAGGGCTATTGGTCATCAGTGACAGTATGACTACAGGCTGTATATAACCTACTTATTTCACCTCTCTCATCGATCAAGTGCATATAATGATGTGTACTTGACATATTCAAGGAGGATGTTTATATTCTAATTGTCTGATGATATGGACATGACTCCCTCTACATAGATGGTATGAATAAAGAATTGGCCAAAAGAAGTCTGAAATTCAAAATGTGACTGCATTGAACTGAATCAGGCCTTATGAAATACAGATTGTTAAATGGGATTATAATTATGAAGACTTCAGACTGTCTTTGGGCCAGTATATAGGTGGATGTTTTGCATTTGTTTTGTTGTTGCATGGAGGAGAACAAGACTTCAGTAAAGCAAATCGTTTGTTGTACTGGAGAATAGAAAACGCAGTACTTGTCGCAATGAAAACAAAACCAAAAACACACACACACAAAAAGAGCAAATACATTGTACCATGTACTGGCTCTGTGCAACAAATACACATGAATAACAACATCCAGACAAGTCCCAATTAAGATTATCAAGAAGGAGGCAAATGTGGACTTTCCTGTCATTTCCAAAGGGGCTGCTTGGTTTAGGCCATGCCATTGTTTCCATCTCTAGGTGAAATGAGGGGAAGGAGAGGCCTTATTCTGGGCAGACTCGGTACAAATAAGGGACCTGCCGTAAACATGGGTATAGCATTTTCAGCCTTCTGGTATATCAATTTTTTATCCAAAAAAATAGCCTGATTTTGTCCCGCACTAGCCAAAATCTTTGAAATTTGACAATTAGGGTTAAATTCTGCCAAAAATTGGTATATCAATGGGTCCAAATATCTTGAAAAATTGGTATATTGATGGGTCCACTTTCATATTCTCAATTTCTCATCAGCGGCACACCCCTACTTAAACTTAAATTTGAGTACCCCCTCTTCTAAAGGAAACTCCATGTTCTTTGAAATTAAAATCAAAGACAAAATTATAGATTCCTAAAAGTTCCTCTCAGCATAGCTTTTTATAAGAATCTCTCCCCAGTGTTTGCTTTGTGTAAGAGACTGCCTAAGCATATTCGATCAAAAAGCAGATTACACATTAGATTTTGAACATAGCATAGAAAGCTAAGGAGCTATGAGCATGATAAGACACTAAATTACTGCCCTTTGCTATAACCCTGGAAAGCCAAGACCAATTAACTAGAAATTGTATAGACATCGGATCAGCCTCTAGTATATCTGCAAAGAAATCCGATTTAAATCCTGCAATTTTATACAGAAAGGATTGTACATCACAGTTGCATGTTTGAGTTGAGAGGCAAGGGTTTATTTTCCATTCAATTGGCATTGATCCGAGTGTCTACTAGGGGTTGAATGGGCAATATGTCGTCCTCGGATTGCAATCGGTCAATAACTCTGGCAACTGGTTATGCATTTTAATTGCTGTTGTGTAAAGATCTTGTGGTTTGATCTAGTGTATCTTGTCACATGTGAACAAATTCTGTAATCTGTGCCTTATTTAGGAGCTACTTTTAAGCAAACAACTGAATGAGTGAATGCATGACAAGGGAGAAAGGGCTCTTAAAAGACTGCATTGTAATAAAAAGAAATTAGCAAAAAGGAAACGAAAGTAGGGGTAACAAGGAATGTCTATCAAAATGATGGGTACTCTGATAGCTTACATGTTTTAGAGTCAAATAAGAAATCAAGAGTTGAAATAGCTATTAAAGTAAAGCTAACAGTTAACCCAGAATGACACAATAAATATGGACTTCTGTTGTTGTACGCTATTATCTGTTGAATTTTTTCAGGAATAAATTTGGGATGGCAAAGAGTAATTACTAAAAATTGGATGAAAAATTTACAAAGGGGAACAGAACTTTGGCTTTGCCCTCTCCCACTAAAAGGCCAGCTATGTTGCTGCTGCCTCTCCTTGTCAGATGGATGGGTTTTTTCCAGTTAGAATGGAATATTGCGATAATTTATTCCTTCTGTGTATTTCGAGGGTGTGTGTGTGTGGGGGGGGTGTTCCATTTTGGTTATGTTTTTCATTTCTAATAAATTGTCTTACACATTTATCCTATTTCAGTAGAAGTTGGTGGAAGTTGTCATCAATATGTCTCACACAAATTTAATATCATTTCAAGGTCATCTGAGCTCAAAAGTTCTCTGTATGTGTAATTTGTGTATGTTTCATTTTGATTTCTCGTTTTTCCTGGTATTTTCTCATACATTTATTCTATTAGTGAAGAAACTTTGTGTAAATTAATTTCAGTATGTATCACATAAGTTGAAAGTCATTTGAGGTCAAATTAATAAAGGTAGCTGGATTTTAACAAAAGTGACTTTTTTAACCAATTTATAAATATTGTGATGAAATTTAGTGAGACAGAAACTGAAGGTCATTTCAAGATCACCAGGGGTCATCTGAGGTCAGATAATCAAAGATTGTTGGATTTTCATGAAACTTGGTGAACTTTTGAAGAGTAATGAAAGCCAATTGTTTTCAATGTCATTTCAAGGTCATCGGAAGTCAAATGTAAGCTTAGACCAATCCCGGAGACCAATAAGTAAATAATTATTTGTTTCTTTAGAATATATCAATTAGGGGATCGTAAATATTAGGGGATCGTAAATATACTGGTAATGAACCCAGATATGAACCATGTTCTTACTTACCAGAACATCTGCTTGTATTTCATTTAAAAAATAATAACAAATATGATGAAACATTTTTGAAAATGTGGGTTTCCTTCTCTTTTATATCCCGCTATCATTGCACTGAATAAACAGCATAAACATTGTTGAAGGCCAGCTTACAACCATGCTTTGTTCTAAAAAATGAAAACTTTTTGAATTCCCTTTATTTTTCTTCTTTTTGAAAAGTTACAAACACTTATTTTTGTCACATTCGCCAACATTGGGTACAAGTAAAATCCATTCCCCCTTCTCCCTTGGAAAAGATAAAACTATTTAAGAGCGACTTTAGGGGATAAGGTTATTGATCCAGAAGTACAGCTGTAAAGTGTCACCCCTGGTCTAACTTTAGTGGGCTATGACATTATCTGCCTCTATCCTGCTAGGGTTCCTATGTAATGTGAGGTTGGCTATTCCCCCTATCTCGTTACTGTATTCTTATATGAATGTTGCTGCAACATGCCCGTGTAAATGTCATTGCTGTTATAGACGATAGATAGACATGCAATCTGATCACACCAGACATAGATGAAATGTGTATCTGTGATCAAGCTTTCAAATTACGGATACGCGTTGCTCGATAGGATACAAGAAAACAATGCCAAACCTCAAATGTGCACGCAATAATAAAACTATCACATTTTGTGTGCGAAGGTCAACTCAGAATTGCGACGTGATCAATCGAAATGAAAAAGTTTTTGATTTAAAGGCAAAGAGAGAGGACATTGTTTTATTTAAATTGTATTTTACTTTTTTGACAATGTTAAAGTAGCTATTTCTCAATTTTGATTGATTTTTTTAGTTTAGAATGATCTAATACTGTAGCCTATTTACTTGATTGATACACCTGCCAGTCCTGCCTATTCCATTCCAGTTTAGGGGTGATTATCTAGATGCAAAGGGTGGTCAAAATAATTAAAACCAGTGATATATCATTATTATGTTTTGATGGATCCAAGTATGTGGAAATATTGGATCCCAAACATAATAATGATAAAATTGGATGCTTTACGCCCAATATTTATTGGTCTACTATGAGTTGTAAAATAATGGACTCGACTACTTCTCGTCCAATATTTTAAAACTCATAGCTCGACCAATAAATATGGGCTCAACCGATCCAATTTTATATCATAGTTGCCTTTCACTACAGGTCTTGGGTTTGAAACCTGGCCAGTGAAACCTGGCCAGTGAAACCTTTTTTCGTTTTCTTTTTACTCATGTTTTTGACTGATGGTGCTACACCATTTACAACTCACGCCCCTGAATGAAGAAAATGAACATTGATTCTGTGCAACATTATAGGGCCTAACTCGTTTTGTTTCTTGTGTCAAATTATAGGCTTCATAATTTTATCATGTAAGGGTTCCAACATGACTGCCTGTTTCTTCATTGCACAGGGGTGCATCTTTAGATTATCAGGGGTCATGGAAGCTTGGTGTCAAACAGATCTTTTTTGCTGCCAAAGATGACAAAACTTTGTTTTCACCACAAAGGTAGCAAACTTGTTCACAATAGGGAATTTTTGTTATTCATCATTGGGCAAATTAAGTTTTTCGTCTCACTTATATTTTTTAGAAAATAAAGAAAATACTGGTGCTTTAATTTGGAAGAAAGTAGTGAGCTTGTATAATTTGTATGTGATATGCACACTTGGTCAGTCAATAATAATTTGTCCTACGTCCATTTGGGCTTTACAGTGTTTTACAGCCGTAATCATTATTCTAATATACTCTCAAGTATACGTAATATACTGTACATTGTGTAGCATCCCCCACAACTTTTACAGGTGAAACGCCCGGACTATCTGATACATATTGCAATTGGCTGTCATCATTTTAAATCTAATTGCACCAAATTATTTTCTTTCCTAAATGATGGTAGATATGCAATGTTTCATTTGCATCTTATTATTGTTATCATCGATATTGTCAGATTCTCCTGAAAAATGAAAATGTATACCGGTAATTCTTATATTTTTGGACAATTTCTTTTAAAAATAACAAAATTTACAAGATTTGTGCATTTTGCATATCCTGTTTTCCAAGGTTTCTGACACAATATATGCATTATTTGTGTGGGAGGTGAGGACAATTTTGTACATCAAGTTAAAAGCCAACAAGTTGCTTTTGATGTGCAAACCTGTTAATGACATACATATGTACCTCCCACTTGAAAGACTGTCAATTTGACATTACATCAGCAGAAGATGAAATGCACAGAGCAAGTAACGCTTCTTGTAGACTGTCATCTGGTTATAGAATGAGAGGGTGTATATATGCCAACAAAACAACTTATCAGGAATTCAGGATATTAATATAGTATATCCCAATCAACAGATGTGATGTGATCAAGCAAAATAAGATGGTTTTTGCATGGTAAATCAGTGGCATGATCGACAGGGATTTCAAACATAACTTTTCACCAGGTTGAAAATCGCTAATAATAAAGGAGACAAGTAAAAAAAAAGTGATCCTGCCAACTAATCAAACCCAGGACTTTAGGTTACTAAATTAGTTTTGAGTTGAAAAGAAGTGGTAAAATCCTAGGGACGTGAGTTCTCACATACAGCATTTTGTGCGCAGTAGGTAGTCTTATTGCAAGACTTTCATGGGGACAATATTTTGTACTGGTGTCAGTCTTTTTTGTATGTGAAAACAATTCTGATATATTTGTCTGTATAGTTGGAGCAAAATCCTTAGATTTGGTGCCTGCCTGTTCAGTGAAAATGACCCTTAGAAGTGGATTAGGATTTTGAAGCTATGTTTGTGGGTCAAATTTGGTTATTACACTGTTTTCACCGAAAAGATTGTGTTTCTCCCTTCTTTTGCACAAATTTTGTGTTCCCTTCTCATCAATATCTACATTTGACATTTTCGTAATTCTACCTTTTTCCCTTTAGCAAAACATTATGTTCTCCCTTTTCCTGAAAACAACACAACTTGATACTCCTAAATTCACCCATTCCCTCTGGCATAGATTATAGATTGGTCTTTGGACAATTTTAATTGGCCCCCTAAAAAAAAGAAACTTAAAAGAACTTAAAAGAAAAAACTTAAAAAGATAAAAAAGAACTTAAAAGATAAAACAACTTTAAAGATAAAAAACTTAAATAAAAAGACAAATAAAGTTTTTTTTTTTATGACATAGCATTTATGTGTCAAAATCACAATAGTTCGAACCAGAATAATGAATGGAAATCAAGAAACACTTTTTTTTGGGCTCACCTTTGTGAGACACACTATAGACTATCAATTTATGCTGGCAGTATTGTCTTGCAAGTATAAAATTCACATTTCGTATCTGGTGGTTCCAATAATGAATTTGTATTTCATATTAAAACCTAAGGAAAGAAATATAACCAAGTTTTATGTTATTGTATGATTCTCAAATTATAGCTTTTATGTGAGCATCTGTTCAGATATATGGAATCTTTCAGTAATGAAATTATTCGTTGCAAGGCTAAGTTATATTCCTGGGAGAGATGTTGAAATTCTATCCAAAGACACATAAAATGTGCACTTAGCATACTTTACATCAGTATAATTCCCATGTAGTCGCATAAATTTCTCATGTTTCCAAAATATGATTATAAATTAGGTTTTCAAAATAAAAAATGGGCAAATTATCTATTCAAAATATTCATTAGAATCTAAAAATGAGGAACCTATGGCATTTTTGGGGAAATGTTAAATTGTGTTGAAAATAAGGTCAAAGAAATGGAGCAATATAAATATATTCATGGTTGGAAATAGATTTAGGGAAAAATAGATGCAGTTGCCTCTGGAGCTTTAACCTTAGACAGAACAGAATCACAAGTAACAGAACAGAATTACAAGTGCGCTTATTTAGTCACAAAGTTGGATATTTGAAGAGCAGTGTAATTTTTGCCAGATTCACAAGTATTATTTTGTGGATTCACTTTGGTAAAATGTCCAAATGGATCTTTCAGAGATCCATTGTGACCAATAAAATCTGTCAATTTTTTTTTTGTGTGTGTGTGTATGGGGGAGTGGTAAAATAGCAATAACATTTGCTGAGGAGGACGCTCTCTATATTTTTCAATATTCTGTTTTTTACACAATTGTTATGTACTTAGTAAACTAGCATAACATACCGTGCAAGAATCATGACATGAGGTACTGTAGTTTTGTTAAAATCCGAGATTTTGAATAATCACGATGGAAATATTAGTTAAACATGTTCATGATGTACACAACATAGTATGTACAGGGCATGCGGGCAGTTGTGACATATCAAAAGAACCGACACGACTCGCGTTCGTATGAGTGGCTCGCATTGGCAACATATGCGCTGGTATTAAATAGCGATTTTCTTTGTATTGCCTTGTCTGTTTGGGCCCAAATTAATATAGGACATATCTGACATTGAATACTGACATTTTATACCAAAAAAAGACAATTCTATGTCTTATGGAAGTGTTATAATATGGATTTAACAATTAGCATTAATATGGATATGAGGTTCCTGTAACTAGATCACCCTACCAGGCATGAGGCCCCAGTCAGAACTCTTGCCTCCCCCTGTTTCCCCAGTAAAAACCCAAAATTACGAAAATTTTCACTTTTGTTGCGGCAAGTGTGCGCAAAATTTGTTGATTATGCCCCCCCCCCCCTGAAATTCATTTTCCCCCTCAATGCCTCCCGAAAAAATTTCCTGGTGCTGCCACTGCACCCTACCTGCCTAAGAACCACATTTCCATTGTTATCTTACTATCATAGTCCTTTCTTGAAACTTTTTTTGTGGGTTACCATCTTTGCAGGAAGGGCCACTTTCAGCATTTGTCATTTGTGACATGATCTGGTCCATGGAGGCCAAAGACAAAAATTTGAAATTGAGAGAAAGGGAAAAATATAGAGTAAAAAACAAGAACATACATTAGAAAATCTAGAAATCACAACATTTCATTAACTTTAGAACCAAGTATGCTAGACCTTTGGTGTTTTCAGTATATGATAGTCCAATGTTTGTATAAAGTAATAATTATAGTACCTTAACACAATTGTCAAAATGGACATGATCGTGTCACATTTATGCTGTTTCATCAGTTCAAAGCATCAAGCACAATTCAAGGATTTTCTGTACAAATAAAAATAAAATGCTCCACAAATTGAATTGGTATGCACAAATTGTTAAATTTGATCATGATAGCACTTGCTTTTTTCCATACAATTTCCCAAATAACCTGTTATGCAAATAATAATGGCTATTCCAGTGTTTTTACTTGCGTGTGCATATTGTGCATTTTCCCCCAAATTGGACTTCCTTATTTGCACTATATGTACTTCTTTTGTGACTGTTAAATGTCAGATTTTGTCCTTATTAGATTACTTTCAAATTTCTTAGTGGTACCAATTCTAGCACATGTATGCTTGTTCAAAAAAAAATCCAGTCTGAAATTTGATGAATTTTAAGGTATTCTGGTTAGCAATATCACCGACTAGCAATGTTCAATATTGATCTTATTTGGACACATATAAAGGACTTCAAGAACTACCAAACTTGTAGTACAATTTGATGGAATTTTAACTGCCACTGCATTGTGTTACTTTTCAATATACTTGTTTGAATGTGAAGATAAATGCCTACAATCAAGCAAAGCTGACATGTAATCAGCATTACCTTAACATGTACGTCAGTCACCAAACAGAGTATTGTACTTTTCTCTCAACACCAGTCGTCTGAACTACCCATCTCACTTGGTGATCAAAGAGGCACCTATTTGGGGGTCTGTTTATCCCTCTGCCATGGGGTATAGATAGACCTGAATCTTACTGGTTCAAAAATAAACCATTTTTTCTAAAATAGTTCCAAAAGGATGATTATATCAGCATGGTACTATCATGCATAGTCTTTGTACAACAATTCTCACCTGATAACAACTCTTTGTTTTCGGAAAAAGAATTAAAATTGTGTTCCAACGATTTATTTAAGCTGTGGAAACTATTACCAGGATTTAGAATAAGCTTGGAAGAGGACAATCGTTACTAACATCCTTTTTTTCAATTCGCATAGCCTGTATATGGTTTAAGTACAGTGCAGTACTTGGCACATACTCTAGTTAGAAACTAGCACTGCATGCATGCATTGAACAAGATCGACACTCAGAGTGTAATTATTACCAAACCACCAGCACACTTTGTACGCTGTTCTCCGGATATCTTGGTGTTCATCAGCTTTAAATAGCCAATTAATTTGTCTTATAACTATGGATCTTCTTATTTATCTGCAGGCTTTGGATCCAGCTCTGACCAAAAGTGTCCTGCCTAAGGTAAGATATACAATCTTTCTAAAACAATTTTATTATATCTGTTTTGATATGCATGTTTTCCTTTAGCGACTGTTATAAGTGAAAGTTGTGTTACACACTTTGTATAACTGACTTGTACAGAGTTTGGCAAACCAGTTCTTATATTGAGATGCTATATAAAAAATAGCCTAGGAATGAGTGAATTCTATGTCAAACATTCGTCAGTGATGTAACAATTTTTAATGATTGTAAACACGAATCTTATGTTTTCTTCTGGATGTATTTATAGATGTGTTAGAATTTCATCTATGGTTTGGTAATTTGTTCACACATATTGAAGCCTTACAGCGTAAGCTGCTTTTACGATACTATAATTACATGGAAGCATTCAGTAAAATTGTTTAAAGTTGTTCACCAAATGGAGCTTTTAGCACCAGATTTTACACTTTAAATATCAATTCTGTTATCACACTTAATCATCACTGACATCAAACAACATAAGAGTTAATGGCAACACAGGATTAGCAATTACTGTCAATTAATTTTAATTAATTGAAATTAATTATTAATTTTAATTAATTGTTGAGCATTATAACTCAACAGTCAACACATTGCTTCGTGCTTTAAATATGAGTATAATAATGTGATGATGTCTATGGAAGTGACAAGCTGAAGGAGCAGAAGGTGATAGGTATTTTGTAAGTTCTATATTATTGCTAAATCCATATATAGCCATGATATGTATGTATTGATTTTCTCTAAGCTTTTCACCACATCCAGGGAAGTATAAGTTATGATAACCTTAATTCTCAGAGATTTGAAGATCTTATTAGCATTAATTCCTCAGTCAAAAAAATATCATTTAAGTTGGCTAGAAATGGCAAAGGCAGGAGGGTATTAAGTCGGCATTTTTGTCTTCAGCTTGCTGTCTACTGAAGATAGTTGTATTATTTCGGGATGCCCATGCCTTGCTAGCTGCTGAAGAGAGTTATATTATATAAAGTACCTAAGTACCTACTCCTTGCTATCTACTGAAGACAGTTCTACTATATCGTATACACACTCCTTACTATCTACTGAAGATAGTTCTATGTTCAAAAATGTTTTAAAACATTATAAACATGTTAGAAACATGTTTCGATTTTGGTCAAAATATTTTAATAACATTTTTATGTTAGCTTAATCCCAGACTAAAATAAGAAAAAACAGAAACAAAATTTTTTCAAAACACAACTTGTTTGGTTAACTCCAGATGGAAATAAGGAAAAACGGAAACAAATTGTTTTGAAAGACAACTTGTCTGGCTGAAGGCTAACAAAACAATGACAGCATGAAAAATTATCGGAATACAAAACATTGGCAACAGGCCGTCCTATTGGCCAAACCGCAAGCTGCTATGGTAAACAAAACCATGCCAATGAAAACGGGACCATCATCCGTAGGGGTTAAATGTGGTTTTCAATTGATGGATTGAAAATGTTATTTTACATAAAGGCCATAAAAACATTTTGAAAATGTTATCAAACTATTATTGTAAAATATATTTGTCAAACATTTTTGGAAAATATTTCATCAACACTTAGAATGAATGAATGTTTTTTGACTGTTTTTTAATGTTTTCTGTAAAATGTTTGTGTTTCCAGAGTAAAAACTCCTTGCTATCTATTGAAGATATTTTTATTATATCAGGTACCCACTCCTTGCTATCTACTGGAGATGGTTGTATTATATATCGGGTAGCCATTGCTTGCTATCTATTGAAGATAATTCTATTATACCAGGTACACACTCCTTGCTATCTACTGAAGATAGTTCTATTATATTTGGTACCCACTCCTTGCTATCTACCGAAGATAGTTCTATTATATTTGGTATCCACTCCTTACTATCTACCGAAGATAGTTCTATTATATTTGGTACCCACTCTTTGCTATCTACTGAAGATAGTTATATTATATATTACCTATACAACGCTGTCTACTGAAGATAGTTCTCAGGTACACACTCCTTGCTATTTACTGAAGATAGTTCTATTATATCAGGTATCCACTCCTTGCTATCTACTGGAGATGGTTGTATTATATATCGGGTAGCCATTGCTTGCTATCTATTGAAGATAGTTCTGTTATATTTGGTACCCACACCTTGCTGTCTGCTGAAGATAGTTATCAGGTACCCACTCCTTACTATCTACTGAAGATAGTTCTATTATATTTGGTATCCACGCCTTGCTATCTACTGAAGATAGTTCTATTATTTCAGGTACCCACTCCTTGCTATCTACTGAAGATAATTATATTATATCAGGTACCTACTCGTTGCTATGTACTGAAGATAGTTCTATTACATCAGGTACCCACTGCTTGTCTCTGCCTCGGTGGTGAATTTTGAAGATTGTATTGTATTATATTACCACTGGAATTTGTCTGTATTGTATATTCTTATTGTTTTTTTTTTTTGTGTGTGTGCTTGTATCATTATTGTACTGTTTTTATTTGCAACGCATAAAATGTTAAAATAAAATGCATGAAATACAAAAAAAAGGTACCCACTCCTTGCTATCTACTGAAGATAGTGATATTATATCAGGTACCCACTCCTTGCTATCTGCTGAAAGATAGCAAGGAGTGTGTACCCTATATAATATTGCTATCTATTCAGCTTATATAAGGTGGAAAAAATAAACTCATAACCTGTGTATTGATATAGAATGGCGTGCACGCAGTTGGTGCAATGCTTGTGCTAGTTGTGCATTGTGTAATGCGTGACTGATGCACGCTTATGTGAATTTACATAAACGCTGAGTTCAGACTTTATTGACGCGCGCAGTAACACAAGCCGAACAATTCCCGCCTTATATAAGCTGAACAAACTTTAAAGATAGTGATATTATATCCGGTACCCACTCCTTGCTATCTACTGAAGATAGTTATATTATATCGTATACCCATACCTTGATATCTGCTGAAGACAGTTGTATTATATCAGGTACCCACTCCTTGCTATCTACTGAAGATAGTGATATTATATCAGGTGCCCACTCTTTGCTATCTACTAAAAATAGTTCTATTATATCGGTACACACTGCTTGCTGTCTACTGAAGATAGCGATATTATATCAGGTAATCACTCCTTGCTATCTACTGAAGATAGCGATATTATATTGTGTACCTACTCCTTGTTATCTACTCTATCAAACTACAACCATGGCCAAAATGTGTTGGGACACTTATGGAAAACGTACACTATAGTATGACCTTATTTCCGTTATTATTAACGTGATAAAGTGGAGGTTTCTTTGGTGTCAAGCCTAAACACTTTCCTAACACCCCAACCCCCCCCTTCCCCACCAATCAATGTTGGGTGCCACAAGGCTCGTGTGACCAAAAAAGTCGAATTCAACATTAATCGGGGGAGTGGGGGGCTTATTTACATTACCCTATCAAACCGTCCCAACACTTATGGCCAGCATTGTCTCTAAGGTACAAAAAATCTAATTTTAAAATGTGTGTTTTGGCCCATATCTCCTCAACCATAGCTTGGATTTTCATCAAATTTTACATGAAAACGGAGAAACTATTTATCTTTTCACTTATATAAAAATTATTGCATTTTCCTCATGTGATTTAGGGATACGGTCACGTTTTATACATAATATCATGTATTTTACAGTGCGTTCTGAACATTATTAGCCTATGCCAACTACATATTTTGCGTAAAATGACGTTTTATTTTGAAAGAGTAGTGATTTAATCACCAGAAATACATGATATTTGTTGACAGGAATTGATTGAAGTCTTTTAAAAGAGTGATTTTGGGAAAAAAATACTTAAAATTTAAAAAAAAGCTAATTTTTAGAAGAAAAAAAACAAAACTTTAATCATTTTCATCGTTTGCATCAAAAGCGTATGTGGTATTTGCAACAGTATATCGTGTAAATATAATCATAGTCGGCAGGAGTAGGCTTAAATTACATTTTATGACTGAAATTTATTAAAGCGCTTTCAAAGAAACTTATAGTAAGTATAGAAAGTAAAATATAGGTAGACATACAGAAAAAAAAGAAGGACGGACATTGGCAAAAATTAATAGAAGCAGCGAATATAATATGATGAAGGATATTGTAAAATAATAACAAAAAAGAAAAGAAAAAGAAATCTAAATAAATTCAGGGGCTCGAACCCGTGTCCACTGCGCCTGTGGCAGATGCCGTATCCATTGCGCCACAGAGCTGTGTAACTTCAACAGGCTTAAACTATAATATAATGCTATTCAACATGCATGTATATAAATATACGCTCTACACACGATATACAGTCCAAAAAAATACATTTTTACGGCATTTGTTTCATTAACACTTCCTACGACCAAGGGCAGCAATTTTGAAAAATTGGGTGTTTTTGGGTGCTTTTATAATAGCTGCCGTTTACTGATTTTTGCAAATAAAATTCTCTACATTGTGTAGATTTTGTGTCGAGTTTATATTATTTACTCAACTGTATCAGAATATTATTTATACAATTGCTTTTGAATAAAAATACAAATAAAATATAAAAATTGATCAGTTTGAGTAAGTGTTATTATTTTTTTTTTAGTATTTCACTGTCAATTTACGAAAGCCATTTATTTTCAATAAAATAAACACTGAATGTAAAGCATATGCATGCATTGCATGTATATACATTGGTTCACTTCAACTTTCACTGGTTTCAATTTCCTGACTTTCAAGTACGGTGTAGAGCATTGACGATGACGTCAATGATGTTTCGCAGTTGAGACGCAAGCGTGTGGACAAACCGCACTTGTACGCTTGCGTGTACGCTCTTTGTACGCACAATTCGATACTGCAGTCACCGAAATTTCAACTTGAGTTGAGATGAACTAAAAAATCTGTGTACGTACTGTGATTGAATATTTATTTTGATGATCGAATCTCGGACTTATGAACTATGAAATACATGTATAACAAACTTACATACAGAGGTACGTAGCCTGTATGATCACTGCTTACTCATGAAACACAGCGTTGCCCTGATGTTTTTTATGGTAGGCTAAAGAGTAACCGTCCCACGCGAATTGAATACAGTACCACGCATTGCATTGCATACATGATACTACAACCCGCTAACACGGTCACCCAGTGGCCAACACATATTCAGACCTTCCGATGCTTGTTCATCCCTGTCAACAGCTATAACTGCTCCCAAAGTTGCCCAGATTATCATTCTTGAGAAAATCCTTCGAATTTACTCTCACTATCATCCAATTCATCTTGAAAAACACGGTTTAGATCAGCGTTAGCACATCGCTTCGCCGCTTCGCCATTTCGAGATCACATTCCAAAAGACGGCGGCGTTTCTAGATTGTTTTCCTAAAAACATTTTAGCAGCTTCCGGCGAAAAGTGAGTCTTTTAGCTGTTGACATGCCTTACTTTACCACTGATTTTCAAGGGACTTAGGCTATCTAGAGGCTAAAGGTCATAAATATTATAAAATAAAATTTGACTGAATTTAAATTTTTAGATTTGAGATAAAAACACCTAAAAATGACGACGGAAGAGCAATTGCAAATTAGGTGCTTTTTGATCGCGATTTTTTCGATTTTTTTCATTGTTTTACGAACAATGACTGGCGACATAAGGCAGGCAATATCGTTTTAACGTCACGTGACCCAAGTGATTCACTTCTGAATCACTTTGTCGTAGGAAGTGTTAACTGAATATTTATCATATAGCAGGTGTTGGCTGACATTGTGCTCCACATTTAGTTCAGTTTTTGTCCGGGATAAATGACTACGGGACAAAATCGGACGGTATACACGTCTTTAAAGAGTAAAGAATTTTAATATAATATTACTTTCTTTTTCTTTTTACAAACGTGTATATCGTTCGTTTTTTTTTTTTTTTTATTTTACCCCGGCCCAAAACTGAAATATATGTGGAGCACAAATGTCAGCCAACACCTGCTATATGATAAATATTCAGTTAATGTAACAAATGCCGTAAAAGTGTGATTTGTTTGACTGTTTATCGTCCGTAGAGCGTATATTTATATACATGCATCTTGAATAGCATTATATTACAGTTTAAGCCTGTTAAAGTAATACAGCTCTGTGGTGCAATGGATACGGCATCTGCCACAGGCACAGTGGACACGGGTTCGAGCCCCTGAATTTATTTATATATCTTTTTCTTTTCTTTTTTGTTATTATTTTACAATATCCTTCATCATATCATATTCATCGTTCTATTAATTTTTGCCAATGTCCGTCCTTCTTTTTTTCTGTATTTTGTTGCTTCATTTGTGGTAGACTGCGGTAAATTGGGAAAACAAGTGTGCATGGGTTCGATTCCTTTATTTGTTTTTTGATCACGAGATGTTGTGATAACTTTTATTTTCTTCTATAGCTGTAATGTAACATTTTAATTGGTGGAAACAATAATTTTCCATTTTAAAACCCAAGTTTTTGACAGTTAAAGTGACGAATAGTGAACTTAGACAGGGCCAAAATATCGTTTTAAGACATTTTAAGTGACCAGTCCCTAAATTTCAAATGTAGCCATCCAAAATTTGTTGGTAAAGCCACATGATAAGATCTCTAACTGCTCCAAATTTGGTGTCAATATCATATTTACTTTTTGAGTTATAAGCAAAAAACTGAAATTAGATGATTTTTTTTCTTTTTTTCAAATACAACCATGGCCAAAATGTGTTGGGACACTTATGGAAAACGTACACTATAGTATGACCTTATTTCCGTTATTATTAACGTGATAAAGTGGAGGTTTCTTTGGTGTCAAGCCTAAACACTTTCCTAACACCTCAACCCTCCCCTTCCCCACCAATCAATGTTGGGTGCCACAAGGCTCGTGTGACCAAAAAAGTCGAATTCAACATTAATCGGGGGAGTGGGGGGCTTATTTACATTACCCTATCAAACCGTCCCAACACTTATGGCCAGCATTGTAGCTCAAATAGTCACAAGAAGTGGTTCATTATGTCATTGTAGCATTTATTTTGTAGTGATTATTTTACAGCAGTTTTCATACTTTGGATAACCTAGAGTACATATCATACATGTTCTTGTATTCTCCTTTGCTTCATACCAAATATGTACAACCCATGTTGCTGACACCAATTGAAGAAATGTGCTGAAGCAATTCAATAACCGACTAACCTAAGTTGGCTTTTTGCACTTCTGCCTGGGCACATCAAGCACGTCACATTTCATGAAATAAAATATAGAACCCAATGGGTATGATGTGTAATTGAAGAGACACAACTTATATGATACTCATGATATGTGAAAAACAATAAAGAGTGATTTGGTACTGCTGTACATATCACTGTAGCATTGGTACATATCATGGAAACAGTTGAAAATGTGGGGTTTCAATCAAACCGTTTCTTGTTACTCTGGGAAGTTACTATAGTTTGTTTCACTAGGAGTTTGATAGTGATGTAGGTGTGTATTTGGCTGGTTGAAGTATCAAACTGTGTGAGCTAACCTAATCCTGCAAAGTGTATATGCACATGTACAAGGGTACCAAACTAAGTAGAGTCATGATATATAGTAGTGCTTGGTGGTGTCATGTTATCTGCATATTTATTGTATGGGCGTAGCCATAGGCGGAGAGCCCGTACTTTAATTTTGTTTTGCAATATTTGTTCGCACGTTTAAGGGGTTATCTAGCCACTGTGTAGATTGAAAGTTGCAGGGTATATAGTATGTAAGCGAATGAAGAAGTAGATAGATTTTCTATAGTAATATGTGTTCAGGAGAGGAGATATTTAACAAAAACAAAAACACCCAAGTCCGTCAAATGCACGAATAAGAATACGTTTATAAGATAGGCCTATGCACCATTGTGTATGATTGTGGAATTGCCGCAGCTGATTAGAGTCGTTCATTTCGTGCGGTACCTGATTAGAGTCGTTCATTTCGTGCAGTAAATAGCGGGCAATGGGTGTATTTTTTGTTTGCTTTTGTGTTACTTTTTGGAAACGCTCATTTGTTTGCACAGACCTAGTCTCCTACACATCCAATTTATGTCGGGCGATCCGAACAAACATCGTGATAGCCACATACAGTCTGGCCCGAGGCACAGACTATCAAGTGTTTGTTTAGGCTACCAGTGACCTTCAGTAAAATCGATACAGTAGTACAAACATGCTATATACAGGGTGTCCCTGAAAGAACTGTATCGTCGGAAACTTAATTGTTTGGGTATTTTAACGACACAACTAAACAAAACTAAATACTTGGTGCGGTTGACAATTTGACAAAAAGACGAAATATTAAGATTAGAAATTTAATAAGATGGCATAATCACTGCGCATCATAATTTTTACTTCATTTACTGTATAAAATATACATCTTTTGATTCATTATGACACCAGATTTTTTTTTCTTTTTTGAGAAACAAAAATCCTTCCAAACTTTACATAGAGCCAAAAATTTACAAGATAATTTTTTTTATTTTGGCATAACAATTTAGGGAATTTTGTTTTTGTTTGTTAACGTTTGTTTTAATACGCAATCACTCGGGCACACCCTTTCCAACGAAAAATGAAAACTTTAATTTCAACATTTAATTTTGAGCATGGAGAAAGGAAATCATGGCTTCCCTCCGTTCCTCCCCATTTCCCCTTCTGTTTTTTTCTTCTTTTTTTCATTTTGCTTTTCACCTTTCCACATTTTTTCTTCTCAGACAATCCTTGTTTACCAAAAGTAATACATTATATTTAATTTATGACGACACAGCTGTCTGTCAAATAAAATGCAGCAAGGTAGAGGTTGTAATATCGTGCACATAGCTAATACCTTGCTGTGTATAGTGAACAGAGCACGTGTATTTTGCTCAGTGGCAATTGATACAAACCGAAGGTGTCAATAAATGGGACAGTATGAATGGATAATTTTCGAAGTTTATGTTGTGATGAAGTTTGGAAGTCAACATGTGCGATGATGCCATAGGGTCTACAGGGGTTTTAACAACATGGTGTATCGCCTAAACTTGGTCAGTTGTATTTGTAGCTGATGTTCTTACAGAGCTGCACGAGTTTCGGGGTAATCCAACGTCACACAGAGTTCATCTGAGGTCAAATTACTAAAACTGTCATATGGGCACGAAACTTGGTGGGGTATATTCAACAATTAGAGTCCAGTTATTGGAAGGTCATTTCGGTGTCATCCGAGGTCACCCAGGGGTCATCTGAGGTCAAATTAAAACTGTCATAACAGCATGAAATTTGGTGAGTACAGTCAACATTAAGAGTCAAATTTTTGGAAGGTCATTTGGGGGTAATCCAAGGTCACTCATGGGTCATCTGAGGTCAAATTACTAAAATCTGTCGTATGGGCATGAAACTTGGTGGGTACAGTCAACATTGCTAGAAAACTGTCTAAACATACAAAATCTTCCAACACACGGCTCGGGTTGTTTTGGTAAAGCAATACCAACACCTGTTGTGAACTCGACACCACGAGGGGATTTTCCATATCCCAACCCGTCTTGTAAAACATAAACATTACACAGCTGTGCGGCCTATTACATTTCCATATTCTTTCCTTCTTTAATCACCCCACACTCCCCATCCACCATCCAGGCTTCGCCCATACAGGGTTCTGAAAAGAAACTCACATTTAAACACAACCACTACCATACCATCACCCAACAACCTTACACACCAACCGCGTATGCCGAAAACCGCGCAACCCGAGAACCGCTCTAGTTATTTATATTAATGAACTTTAATATTCAAGTATTTTCACAATTGAGGTACCATACCATTCTACTCTCTGACTGAAATGCAAAGTGTGGTAAATTGAATGGAAACTAGGCAGAGTGATAGACCATGACTGCTGTTGATGTAGGAGTATACTTTTGTGTCACATTTTCCATGCTATTACTAATACCATTTGCAGGCAATATTTCCAGCAGTCAGTATAGATTGTTTTCAATCTTAGCAATATGAATGACTAATAAATTCTATAAATGTTTATTTATTTGCCATCATATGTGTTTTGAGGAGAGAGAGCACACCTAGATACAAAACCCATAATTTTTGTTGATCCTTCTTTAATGTAGAAAACACAAACAAGTAGACATTTGAAGCAGGCCATTCAATAAATAATGTTAACAGAAGGCCAGTCTATTAGTAGTAATATCCACAGTTGAAGTTTTCATTATACCGATCCATTTATTCATTCAGCAATTACGTTTAGTGTATGGATACCTCTGTGTGTCCCAAATTTGTTAATTTAAAAATGACACTCTAGCATTTATCCAAATTTAAAACTAGCAATCAAACAAATTGGTAAGTGTCAGAGACCATTAGGATATAAATACTAGAATAGTTACCATAGAATACATAACTTTAATGGACAGATTGTAATTTTTATGCTTCCACCGCGAGGCATACTGTTTTTGCATTGTCCGTGCTTCCGTCTGTCCGGATGCTGTATCTCGGGCATGGATGGGCGAATTGACTTCAGATTTTCAGGATAGGTTGGTCATGGTCAAACACTCTGGCAACTTTTTTTGGGTGTGGTTCAAGGTCATATACTGAGGTCAAAGGTCAATCTGAGGTCAAATTACAAAAACTGTCATATGGACATGAAACTTAGTGGGTACAGTCAAATTTGAAGGTCATTTCTGGGTCAGCAAGGGTCATCAAGGGGTCATCTGAGGTCAAATTAATAAAATTGGTCGTATGTGCTTGAAAATTGGTGGGTACAGTCAACATTTAGAGCCAAATTTTTGGAAGGTCATTTCAGGGTCATCCAGGGTCACCAAGGGGTCATTGCAAGGTCATTTTGGGGTCATCCGGGTGGAGGCATCCCACAAAACCGCGATGTTTCTACTTGTACACTATCTTGTCATAGAAGATACATGTAGATTGGGCTACATCACTACACTGTTTACAATAACAACAAGATGAAGAATAAGAACAACAATGTGGCAACAACAACAATAGGAACAACAATAACATTGTTGTCAATAAATAAGTAGGTAAAAGAAGCAAATAATACAATATCAAAAAGATGAAATAAGTAAAAAAAAAAAATGAAAACAGGTATAAAAGCAACAAGTGTAATAATCATGAAAACAGTAACAATAGTAACACCATTATTGACAAGTCTCCAACTGAATGGCAGGTGCTAAGTGTACAAAACCAGCAGACACAGTTAACACATAATTTCCCTGATTACAATCACGCTTGATAACAATCCACCAAAACACGCATGATTAAATGTTTGGTGAGACTCTGAAATGGTCAAGGGCAGGCGGACTTGCAAATGAAAAGTAATCAACGCTGATTGCGACACCTGTCATCAAGTGCTAGATATAATGGCTTATATTTTAAATGAATATATGTGGCAAAGAATATAAAAGGTTGTCTCATTGATCTGTGTATAGGTTTAAAAATGAACATTTTGAGTGCAATTTGTGTCTCCATTTCTTGTTTCTAGGTTATTTTGGTGGGTTTTTTTAACCTTCAGAAAAAAGGAAATATGGTCTCAAAGAGATCAAAAAGGAAACAATAAAAAAGATGGTTAAAAAATGATTTATAAAAATGAAAAGAAATCCAGCATAACACAAAGAATAATATTGGGCTACAGTTTAAGTCTACTTTTAGTTAGTGTTTAGGATTACCACATTAGGCTAAAAATAATGCTGTCTCAAAGCCCATGGCAGTTTCAAAAACAAATGCGGAATGAGTTTTTTTTTTAAATTAAAATTAATTTTTTTAAATTAAGATGTCATTTTCAAGTGTTCAAAAGTGCACACTACTTATAGCATGAAATTGTGGTTGATTTACACAATTTAAGTACGAATATCAATCGTTTTATACCCAAACAATGTGAGAATCGAATCAAGTAACTGTTCTTCCAAATTTGTCTCAGAATTTCAAGATTTTATGGGAAAAAACTATAAAAAAAACTAAATAAATAAATAAAAAATTAATTTGCTGTTTTAGCTGACATGGACGCGCTAAGGAAAACAAATGCGCACATGGGCTTTGAGACATAACAATTTTTTTGCCTTATATAACAGTTTGTAAACCAGTGCATCTACATGTATGAATGGCAGGTGGATATCTTCATTGCCATTTGCAATAATGAACAAGTGCATCTGATGTCATCCCATGCCAAAAGAATTATACATGGTTGTCCTGCCATACTGCAACATAACAATGGTGGCAAGCATTAAATATGACAGCATAAATGTTGAAGGTTAATAGGTTCTGAAATCTTAAAAGGAGCGTTTCAAGGCATGAAAGTGATTATGATGATAATTTCTGTCTCACACCCACATGATTTATCACATCACATGATTTATTTTCATATCACAGCATGATGAGACCTAGTCATGGATGGAGTAATATGCAGGGTTTGTCATTTCATGCATAAGTGTTAAAACTTTTGCTGTAATTTCATGGGACTTATTTCCATTAGCAAAGTTGCTAAAATCATAATTATTAATAGTCACCCAATAATTACCGTAAGAATATTAATCATGTCGTTATTCTTGAGGAAAGTCCACTGTTCCTACTACAGGACATCTCTTGGCAGCAAGATGTTGAGCCCGGAGGGGGTTCTCCCTGGTTGAAGGTATACGGGGATGTGCCACGGTTTTGGGGTACCTTTTCAGCAATTTTGGTATATCGATGGGTGGGTTTTCAGTGGAGACTAATGCGCCCCAATTGGGTGCATTTGGGCAAAAGTGCCCCTAAAAGTGCCCAATTAGGGCAAATTTGGGTGCTTTTTGGGTGTTTTTTGTGAAAAATTGGTATACTAATGGGTGGCAAAAACAGCAAAAAGTAGGTATAGAGAAAGGCAGCATCCGAAATTCTGCGTGGCACATCCCCGTAAATTTTTAGACATCACAATTGCACATTTGATTCCTGATATATGACCTGATATGTTACTGAAAACAATTGTTATATTACTGTTACAATTGAATACAAAAGAATTAGACCACTTTTCTTTTTCAATTTAAGTAAAGGCAGAATTTCAGCCTATTTATCATCTCTGTGTGACTTTCTGTTTTGACCAGAATTTTGACACCCAGACTTGCGTGTTATGCAGAACTTGGCAGTGGAATTGATTTGTATTGCCATTTACATGATCCAACAACCCCCTTCCCTTGTGCTGCTGTCAAGGAGTGAATAACATTGCCATATCAGTCACATGCCATATTAGAATGCCATAACACATCACAAGCTGACATTTTTGGAACATGCATACATTTGTTCATAAAGCATGCAAATGGCAAATGTGACAGCAGCCTATTAAAGATAAAATTTAACATTTAACATGAAGTTCAATATTAAAATAGAAATAATTAAAATGGGTAAGCAAGGCTATTGAATTTGGCAACCCTGTGTAACATGCAGAGAATGCTTGGGTAAGCCTAAAACAAGTAAGCAATTCACCTTTCGGTAAATCCCATAAGCCTTTGCGAGTACATGTGACAACTCGTCATTTGACGTCTCACCGATCTGTGCTGATGCGCACATCGTAAATTGAACATTGTTACTTGTTGAACAAGTCTGCGTGACGTCAAATAGCAAGTTGTCAGGTGAACTCGCAAAGGCTTATGGGATTTACCGAAAAGGTGAATTATAGCTTCCCCTTTAAAATGGGTTATATATAATAGAAAGAAGTGCCAGATTTAGAACAGAATGCTAAAACCTACTGTTGGTAAGACATCAACCCCAAAGCTCCAACAAACCAGTTGGTATGTGATCTGCTAGCTAACTTTAAATTTTAGCTCTTGAATCACTTTTCTTCATGTTCTTCACTCATTTATAATTCTTGCTCAGGGCAGAGTGTTCCAACTCTGTGATAAAAGGGTACATTTACAAGTCAGATTGATGCATATATATGCGGTGTGGTACTCTAGTGTGCTTGAGTAAAATATCCAAGAACTAAAGGGAACAGTGAATTGAAAGAATCCAGGAACTTCTACAGACTGTAAATTGTACTTTTTGATCCTTTCACAAATTTGTACAGCTTTGACTTGTTATTACATAGACATTTATTAAGCATCATTTCAAGGGATCACAGTGCATATGCATGATTAAAACATTAAAAAATATATATAACATAATTTTTTAAAAGAGGCAATTAAAAAACGTTAATGAGTCATAAAATACACATCAAAAGATTAAAAATATGTGGGCAGGTTATTGCCAGGTTTGTCACATACAAACTAATAGTGTGGAAAAAGGTGGGTTTTTAATTTCCCCTTAAACTCAAAGCCTAAATTGATTCACGAATGGTGGGTGGTAGTTGATTCTATTCCCTCGGAGTGAAAGCCTGAAACAAGCTATCACCCGCTGATTTCAAGTTGGTTGGCTGCTCATACAGTCATGTAGAATCTTGTTCGGATCTAAGTTATCAACACATTTGCAACTTTTGTACTTTCGATTCTGAATACTCTTATTGCTTTTACAACTCACTGAACCGGTGTGTTTTTCTGTAATGGAAAATAACAAACATCTGCACAAATTAAATCTAGGGATATGTAGTTATATGAAAGCGTTTACAAATCTTCAAATATATGGGTGGTATTTGAAGGCAAATTGTCTCAATTTTGTGTGTGCAGATTAAATTTGCGGAGTTAAAAAAAATCATAATCAATTCATTTCAAACGTACTAGGCCAAAGGTACATGAAAGAAGTCAATATAATACTAGTAATGGGAGAAATCATCACCAAGCATGGCTCATTCCTTCCTTGCATTCAGTGAGCATGAACGACCTTTAGCATGTGTGTGGCTGTGGTACAAGTCAGGAAATAAAGAGAGAAATCTAAATTGGAGGACAATCTTGAGTGCTAGAGGCGATGATTTCCGCAACAACAAACCCTGGCTTGATTTTGATGACAAGGAGACGGACTGGGAGATAGCTATTATGTAACTACCCTCAAGTGATGCTGTGAATGAAAGATGATGAGACTTGGTCTGTCATAGTGATGCTTGAGAAGACAGCCTAGAGCTCATCTGGCCCTTGAGAAGATGATATTTGACCCTACAAAAGGAAAAAAAGAGGGTGACTTTTACATGAAGCTGGACACTTGGGATCCTTGTTTGCCCTCTGTGGTCAGAATCTTTTAGTATTACTATCTTTATATCGGATAGACACTCTTTGCTATCTACTGAAGATAGTTATATTATATCGGGTAGACACTCCTTGCTATCTACTGAAGATAGTTATATTATATCAGGTAACAACTCTTTGCTATCTACTGAAGATAGTTATATTATATCGGGTAGACACTCCTTGCTATCTACTGAAGATAGTTCTATTATATTGGGTATAGACACTCCTTGCTATCTACTGAAGATAGTTATATTATATCAGGTAACAACTCTTTGCTATCTACTGAAGATAGTTATATTATATCAGGTAGACACTCTTTGCTATCTACTGAAGATAGTTATATTATATTGGGTAGACACTCTTTGCTATCTACTGAAGATAGTTATATTATATCAGGTAACAACTCTTTGCTATCTACTGAAGACAGTCATATTATATTGGGTAGACACTCTTTGCTATCTACTGAAGATAGTTATATTATATCAGGTAACAACTCTTTGCTATTTACTGAAGACAGTTATATTATATTGGGTAGACACTCTTTGCTATCTACTGAAGACAGTTATATTATATTGGGTAGACACTCCTTGCTATCTACTGAAGATAGTTATATTATATCGGGTAGACACTCTTTGCTATCTACTGAAGATAGTTATATATCAGGTAACAACTCTTTGCTATCTACTGAAGATAGTTATATTATATCGGGTAGACACTCCTTGCTATCTACTGAAGATAGTTATATTATATCAGGTAACAACTCTTTGCTATCTACTGAAGACAGTTATATTATATTGGGTAGACACTCTTTGCTATCTACTGAAGATAATTATATTATATTGGGTAGACACTCTTTGCTATCTACTGAAGATAATTATATTATATCAGGTACATTGTATTGACTATATTCATACATGTTTTTGAGTTGTTGCATTTGTATACACATACATGTATGTTTCTTAGTTGCCATTATAAAGGACTTTGGTCATTGCTTGCCAAGCTGTGAGGAAGCTTTATAAAAGTATTGCTTGTTATGTTATATGTCAGCAAGCAATTTTAATTTGGTAGTCATTTGTTTATAGGTTGTTTTATTTTTACACGCTAGTAAAAATAACGGATTGAATATACATGATGTGCGTGATCCAATCACATTTCATTGTTTGTAAAAACACGAATGCACATGACATGCAGCTTATTGATGTCACGTTGCACAGGTCTGTGCACTATATAATGACTTTTGTGTATGCGATCCTATGTGAATGTGGACAAACAACTGTATTTGCTCAACATGCTTGCAAATGGCAATTCTGATTGGTCACTGATAGTTAGTCCCCTGTCTTCTGATCATTTTATTGCTCCAGAAATTGACAGGATATGTCTAGATCAAACAAAGCAACTAATGAGCAACTATTAGTGCCTAATTGTTCTTAATTTACACTGAAACGCTTGGTTTTCTATTTCTTTTATATATTCTTTGCTTCAAGGTGGTTCGTGAGTATAGAAAATAAATAGACCATGTCCAATAAGAATTATTTAAAATGTGCCTGCTAATAGATTTCTGACATTCATCCCATTGCTGGTGTTAGCTATGAGTGAAGAAAACCTAGCAGACTTGAGTGAGATAAACTAAACTAAATAAAATCAAGATCATTACTTTATGTTGACTCAATGATACATGCACCACAGATTCACAGAATACGGGTTTTGAATGTCATAAAAGTGCACAGGTCCTGCTTGTGAAAAGTGCATTAGTTTAGAGGTGTTGGGTAATATAATAAACCTTTTGCTCATGGTGCTCACATCTTAAAGGTGTTGTGTTAAAATCAGAGGCCGAGTGGCAAGTAGGAAAATGTCTTTAGTGCGAATGACATGGAATAGGACTGGATGAGTATGATAAAATCAGATTTACTTCCAGATCCTGGCATTTTGTAACCAGTCACAAAACAACAATATGAAATGGAAACAGCCAGTACAAGAACCTACCAGCAAACACAAAAATGTTTTTAAAACCTTACAGATGTGTTATAAACATGTTTTTAGTTTTAGTCAAATGTTTGGGACAACATTTAAATGCTGGGTTATATAAAGGTGATGAAAATGTTTTTTATGAAATAACAACAACACTACATGTCAAAATTTTTATTGTATAAGCTTTGAAGCTTGACTTGAGTATTTTGCTTGAGCCTGGTCCCATTAGGAAACAAGCATGTGTCTGCCCAGACCAATTGGAAACTGGTTAAACATATTAGAATATTTTGCAGCAAGTTTTCAAAAATGTTTCTGAATCTTATTAAAATGCTTTATACCCTTTCTGTAAAACGTTTTATGTTTGCTGGAAAGATGGCCAGTATGTGTGCATTTTGTATGTGACAAGCACAGTGGCAATTTGCTGTGGCAAAAACATGCTGTAGGGACAAAACATCAATAAGAAGAACCTAGTCTACTAAAAACCACATCTTTAATTATTGGAGCAGAAATCAAACGGAGAACCAACAATCGCAGGTGGGAACCTAAATCGCCTTTTGTGTCACAACAGAAAATGCAGACAAAAACACGGTCCTTAGCCCTGCAAACCATTATAACACCTAAACAATTATGACATGATAACATTATCCGTACATTCAAACGTAAGTTAAGCAATGAGATGTCACAAGAAGCATGTCCTTCAATTAAGTCCATGATGTGAAATGAGGGAGACAGCTGAGCTGTCACGGCTTCATTTCTCTTTCAGTTTAATCATATTAAGATGATGATGTAATTATGATATAAGATTTGAATTGAAGACACATGTATGAAAAGTTTTAACTTGTACAATTTTTAATAATAAGCAAACAAATAAGTAATGTGACATATTAAATGAGGCTAAAACCGTCATGCACGTTCATTTTTCTTAGCACGTCCATGTCAGCTGAAATGACAAATTCATTTTTTTTTATTACAAAATTTTTTTTTTGCTGTAAAATCATGAAATTCTGAGATATTTTGAAGAAAATCTACTTTATTTGATACTTGCATTGTTTAGGTATAAAACAATTTACTTTGTACTTCAAATGTGTAAATCAACCATGCACAATTTCATGCTGTGTACTTTAGAACACTCAAAATGACATCTTAATTCAAAATTTTTAAGTCTTTAAAAAATATTTAAAAAATTTAAAAAAAACCAACTCATTAGTTTTTGAAACTGCCAGGGGCTTTGAGACATAGCTTTTTTAGCCTGATATGAAAATTGCAATAATCATTGGGTATACATTTGTGCCTGTCATATGAGGTTATGGTCCTTTAATTCTTACAGTACTATTAAAGAAAAAACTCCCTTCTGCACTAATAAATACTGGTTCAGCAAAGAGCTGGAGCCAAGCGTATAATTTAATCTAGGTTTTGATCAGAACTAAATCCGTGCATCCTATAAGAAAATGTACAACACGGTGGAGCTGAACAAATTTACCCACATTTCATTGGGTATTGCATGCTGCTACTTCTTCAAGGCCATGTGTGTATTCTCTAGGTTTATGCATCTTCAGTCTTTTTTTCATAGTCGACTAGATGGCACCAAATAGTCTGGAGTATAACCATCATGGCAACTTCTATCTATCTAATCGAAATGGAGATGAAAGTTTGGGAAGAAGATGGAAATGCAAAAAACACTCCAAAAGTATTGTTACAAGAACATATGCTAAGTACCATACACAGTATGTCTTTGAATGCTTTTAAGAACAGAAACAGTGAAAGTGAGTAGGATCCATCCGTACATAATTGAATATTTACTTCATTAGTTTCAATATTTTTGGAGAGTCTTTGGAGACTCAACAGATAGTTAAGCAACTTTGTAAGCTTTGCGCAAGAAGATGCCCCCAATTTTACCTTGAAATTTGGATTAGTACACAATTTTAATGTATTTAATGAACTAAAATAATACCCTGCAAAGAACAAGGTGTAAGGTGCTGTATGAATGACAGAATCTGAGATTTTTAAATAACATCTTAAGATTCCGTATTTAATCAACCAGTCTCGCATTGTCTTACACCTTGTTAGGGTGCATCATATAGGCCGCCTCCTTCTTCATTATTTAATCAACCAATCAGAATTGATGTTTCATTGTATCTCATTAGTTCAGCTCAAAATGAAAAGGGAACCTAGTTGAAAGTAAAAACTAACCTGTGTAAAAAACCAAACATGTTTAAAAAACTAAAATTCTTGCAATATTGCTGTAAGTGGCATGACTATTTATGATGGTCCTGCTACTGCTAAAGTCAACTCTATTTGCACCAATTACATGTTGCTGAATGAATATTTCATCTTTTTTTAAAGCTGCTTACACTTTTGTATTGATATCGATCAAAGCAAAACAGTTTAGCAAAACTTCTAAGGTAATTGGGCCAACTGAAGTTATTTTCACTGAGACTGCATTTTCCGTTTTGAATCGAGTAGATAGAATTCTCCTCCGTACCATCCCATTTCATCCAAAATTGCTCGATAGTGCTGTTAATAGATGTAGTTCCTGCAATGAAGGCACAGTTGAGCTTTAAATCAATGCCAGCAGAAACTCAAGCCTCATCAAGTTTTCCACATTCATTGCTTGTTAGCTATAGGTAGAGCTAGGATAAAATTGCAATTGCGCCTTTTGTATTGGCAATTATGATTCAATTTGAAGGTCTTTCAAGGGGGGCTTGGCAGCGATCTTAGGGCACAACCAAATGTCATCCATTGTGAGCATATTGGGTTATGCCAGAAAATAGAGGCACACCCCTTTAGAGGATTTGGGATTTCCAGACTTTTTCAAAGTGTCTAAATATAAAAGAATCCAGCAGAAAATAGTTCACTATCGAAAATCCAAAATTTGAGGGCTTACTTCGGAAATATTTCCACGAATTTTTTATTCATTTACTGCATTTCCATGCTTTTTTCCAGGAACATTAGCAACTGGAATTCCAGTAGTTTTCAGAAATCAAATCTGGAAACCCAGACATTTCTTTTATTGAAAATATACTTCACCAGAGTGAGTGTGCACTTATTCTTTGGAATAACCCATTCCATTTTGAAGACTCTTTCAGTGTAAATAAATAATAGTATTTTTTTAAACTTTTTATCATTGTATATTTCATAAAAACTGGTTCAGGATTGGTGCTTTACAGATGCCAAAATTTATAAGGCTTATTGATTGAAATCCAAGACTGAACATGTTCATAATTATAGTACTTACATGAGTGCATTTTTGTGGGTTTCTATTATAGCCATGAAAATGTGAATTCAAAAATAATATATAGGCATTTGAAACCTGGGCAGATATGTAGGCAAAAGTGTTACTCTGTAATGTATTCTTATCAAGGACGTGAAATGTTTTGTTAGTGATCTATTTCTTGAGAAGGGAGTATCTAGAATTCTAGCAGCAGATAACTTGAGTTGACAAATTCAGTACACATTGCAATGCTATGTATGAATATAAAGTCTCTGCTGTTATCCCAGGTAATAAGGTCAGCAGAGTGAAAAGCTTTTCATAAAATGTTAAAAGCAATGTGACCATTATAGATGTGACACAGTCAAACAAATTTGTCACAAAAAAATCAATTGTCATTTTCAAATCTCATAGCTATGTCATGAATGGAATACAAAATTTCAAAATCTCATCGGACTAGTGGTTTCTGAGATACAACAATTTTGACTTAGCTGAAGAAAATTAATTATAAAAGGAATTTGAAATTTCTTTCGGTTTATATTTCAGAAGCTATTTTGCAAGGAATCCCAGGCTTTATGATACTACTTATGAGGTAACCACGTGTTTGCATGTCTAGGCATTCTTGCAGCAGGGATCCCTAATTCATACTACAGACACTTACTTAAAACTGAGAAGAAAAAAGATAAAGTGTTAGAGATAATGATATTTTCATTCTGGAAATAAAACAAATTAACAAACAGGAATGGAAAAACATAAAACAATCTTGTCCACATAAATGTTATGATTGCTTCACTTTATTAACTTATTTTTAATAATACACCAAACAGGAAAATGGATTCAATCCATTATTTCAGCACATGACATTTTATGTGTAGAGAGGGCAATTAGCCAGTCCCACAATGCACTATCACCTTGTAGTACTTCAATTTGCATAGCAGTAGTGCACTGAATTCATGTGTTATCTTTTGTTCAATTCATGTTGACATCTTTAAAAGTTGAATGTGCTTTGGTACATTACCATTTTGGGGAAATACATTAGGGAACTGAATACTATTATAGAATGTCTAAAGGTGACACAGGTGTTGTGAAAATTTAATTTTTTAAGATAAGGGCAAAAAAATAAAGTGTGTCTCAGAGCTGTTATATCAGTAAAAATAAGTTTTAAAAGCATTTATAGGTAAGAATTGTGTGAATTACACTTTTAATTAGTAAAAATATTTCATTGTGTATAAGAATGTAAGCAGTTTTGAGCATCTCAAGCTTTATATTTTGACTGAGTCCGAGTGGGGGTGGGGGGGGGGGGAAGAAGGGGAAATGCATTTCACATTGGATTTAAACATCTTCGCAAGGGGATGCTGTTATCATTCATGGCACATATATTGTAATGCCCAGTATTATAGTAGTTGAAAACAGCAAAGCAGAGGTAGCAATTGTGTTAAAGGTACAGTGGTGATTCAGCTGTGGCCAATATCATGCCACAGTTTTTTTATGTTCTTGATTTTTCAACTGTAAATATTTGATACTGGACATGCCAGTGACTTCTCCTATTGGCAAATAGCTTTTTCGAACGAGTAAGAGAAATTTTCACCAAAAATACAACACTTGCATTGTGAGTATGACATTAGGCTGTTCCAGTTGAAATCCATACACCCCTATGGGAGACATGACCTTAATCTCCTACATATGAAATTCCAGCTCGTTATTTGACGTTTCGCCGATCTGCGCTGATGCGCACATTGTTTATCGAACATTGTTACTGCACATTGCAAGTCGGCATGACGTCAAATGACGAGTTGTCAGGTGTACTCGCAAAGGCTTATGGGATTTACCGAAAAGGTGAATTATAGCTTCCCCTTAAAATACTAGTAATGGGAGAAATCATCACCAAGCATGGCTCATTCCTTCCTAGCATTCAGTGAGCATGAACGACCTTTAGCATGTGTGTGGCTGTGGTACAAGTCAGGAAATAAAGAGAGAAATCTAAATTGGAGGACAATCTGAGTGCTAGAAGCAATGATTTCCGCAACAACAAACCCTGGCTTGATTTTGATGACAGGGAGACGGACTGGGAGATAGCTATTATGTAACTACCCTCAAGTGATGCTGTGAATGAAAGATGATGAGACCTGGTCTGTCATAGTGATGCTTGAAAAGACAGCCTAGAGCTCATCTGGCCCTTGAGAAGATGATATTTGACCCTCCAAAAGGAAAAAAGAGGGTGAGTTTTACATGAAGCTGGACACTTGGGATGCTTGTTTGCCCTCTGTGGTCAGAATCTCCTAGTATTACTATATTTGTATTATAGCGGGTAGACCCTCTTTGCTATCTACTGAAGATTATATTATATCGGGTAGACACTTCTTGCTATCTACTGACGATAGTTATATTATATCGGGTAGACACTTCTTGCTATCTACTGAAGATAGTTTTAAATTATTATATCAGGTAACAACTCTTTGCTATCTACTGAAGATAGTTATATTATATCGGGTAGACACTTCTTGCTATCTACTGAAGATAGTTATATTATATTGGGTAGACACTCTTTGCTATCTACTGAAGATAGTTATATTATATTGGGAAGACACTCTTTGCTATCTACTGAAGATAGTTATATTGTATTAGGTAGACACTCTTTGCTATCTACTGAAGATAGTTATATTATATTGGGTAGACACTTCTTGCTATCTACTGAAGATAGTTATATTATATTGGGTAGACACTCTTTGCTATCTACTGAAGATAGTTATATTGTATTGGGTAGACACTCTTTGCTATCTACTGAAGATAGTTATATTATATTGGATAGACACTCTTTGCTATCTACTGAAGATAGTTATATTGTATTGGGTAGACACTCTTTGCTATCTACTGAAGATAGTTATATTGTATTGGGTAGACACTCTTTGCTATCTACTGAAGATAGTTATATTATATTGGGTAGACACTCTTTGCTATCTACTGAAGATAGTTATATTATATTGGGTAGACACTCTTTGCTATCTACTGAAGATAGTTATATTATATCGGGTAGACACTCTTTGCTATCTACTGAAGATAGTTATATTATATTGGGTAGACACTCCTTGCTATCTACTGAAGAT
Source organism: Amphiura filiformis (assembly GCF_039555335.1). NCBI lineage: Eukaryota > Metazoa > Echinodermata > Ophiuroidea > Amphilepidida > Amphiuridae > Amphiura > Amphiura filiformis. The sequence continues at coordinate 17,718,297 of NC_092633.1, read as the reverse complement.
AGTTATATTATATTGGGTAGACACTCCTTGCTATCTACTGAAGATAGTTATATTATATTGGGTAGACACTCTTTGCTATCTACTGAAGATAGTTATATTATATTGGGTAGACACTCTTTGCTATCTACTGAAGATAGTTATATTATATTGGGTAGACACTCTTTGCTATCTACTGAAGATAGTTATATTATATTGGGTAGACACTCCTTGCTATCTACTGAAGATAGTTATATTATATTGGGTAGACACTCTTTGCTATCTACTGAAGATAGTTATATTATATTGGGTAGACACTCTTTGCTATCTACTGAAGATAGTTATATTATATTGGGTAGACACTCTTTGCTATCTACTGAAGATAGTTATATTATATTGGGTAGACACTCTTTGCTATCTACTGAAGATAGCTATATTATATTGGGTAGACACTCTTTGCTATCTACTGAAGATAGTTATATTATATTGGGTAGACACTCTTTGCTATCTACTGAAGATAGTTATATTATATTGGGTAGACACTCTTTGCTATCTACTGAAGATAGTTATATTATATTGGGTAGACACTCCTTGCTATCTACTGAAGATAGTTATATTATATTGGGTAGACACTCTTTGCTATCTACTGAAGATAGCTGTATTATATTGGGTAGACACTCTTTGCTATCTACTGAAGATAGTTATATTATATCGGGTAGACACTTCTTGCTATCTACTGAAGATAGTTATATTATATTGGGTAGACACTCTTTGCTATCTACTGAAGATAGTTATATTATATTGGGTAGACACTCTTTGCTATCTACTGAAGATAGTTATATTATATTGGGTAGACACTCTTTGCTATCTACTGAAGATAGCTATATTATTTTGGATAGACACTCTTTACTATCTACTGAAGATAGTTATATTATATCGGGTAGACACTCTTTGCTATCTACTGAAGATAGTTATATTATATTGGATAGACAGTACACTCCTTGCTATCTACTGAAGATAGTTATATTATATCAGGTACATTGTATTGATTATATTCATGCATGTTTTTGAGTTGTTGCTTTTGTATACACATACATGTATGTTTCTTGGTTGCCATTATAAAGGACCTTGGTCATCGCTTGCCAAGCCATGAGGAAGCACTATATTGCTTGTTATGTTATATGTCAGCAAGAAATTTTAATTTGATAGTCATTTGTTTGATCATCTTGATCTTTTTGTTAGGTTATTTTATTTTTACAAGATAGTAAAAATAACGTATTGAATGATGTGCGTGATCCAATCACATTTCGTTATTTGTAAAAACACGAATGCACATGACATGCAGCTTATTGATGTCACGTTGCGCAGGTCTGTGCACTATAATGACTTTTGTGTGTGCGATCCTATGTGAATGTGCACAAACAACTGTATTTGCTCAACATGCTTGCAAATGGCAATCCTGATTGGTCACTAGTCCCCTGTCTACTAACCATTTTTTACAGGGAAAATGAATTCCCTTTGAAGCCTTGCTCCAGAAATTTACAGGATATGTCTAGATTTGAGAAAATACCATCAAACAAAACAACTAATGAGCAACCATTAGTCCCTATTTTTCTTAATTTACACTGAAATGCCGAAATGCTTGGTTTTCTATTTCTTTTATATATTCTTTGCTTTAAGGTGGCTAGTGAGTATAGAAAAATAAATAGTCCATGTCCAATAAGAGTTTAGAATGTGTCTGCTAATAGATTTCTGACATTCATCCCATCACTGGTTATGAGTGAAGTAAACCTAGCAGCCTTGAGTGAGATAAACTAAACTAAATCAAGATCATTACTTTATGTTGACTCAATGATACATGCACCACAGATTCACAGAATACGGGTCTTGAATGTCATAAAAGTGCACAGGTCCTTCTTGTGAAAAGTGCATTAGTTTAGAGGTGTTGGGTCCTTTTGCTCATGGTGCTCACATCTTAAAGGTGTTGTATTAAAATCAGAGGCCGAGTGATATAGGGAAACATCTTTAGTGTGGATGACATGGAACAAGACTGGATGAGTAGGATAAAATCAGATCAAATTTATTTCCAAATCCTGGCATGTGTAACCAGTCACAAAACAACAACATGAAAGGCAAACAGCCAGGGCAAGAACCCAGTAGCAAACACAAAAATGTTTTCAAAACCTTATAGATGTGTTATAAACATGTTTTTAGTTTTAGTCAAATGTTTGGGAACCGTTAAATGCTGGGTTATATTAAGGTCATGAACATGTTTATGAAAAAACATCAACACTACATGTCAAAATGTTATTGTATAAGCTTTGAAGCTTGGCTTGAGTATTCTGCTTGAGCCTGGTCCCATTAGGACACAAACATGTGTCTGCCCAGACTGATTGGTTAAACTGGTTAAACGTATTAGAATATTTTGCAGCAAGTTTTCAAAAATGTTTTTGGATGTTATTAAAATGTTTTATACCCTTTCTGTAAAGTGTTTTATGTTTGCTGGAAAGATGGCCAGTATTAGTGCATTTTGTATGTGACAATCACAATGGCAATTTGCTGTGGCTAAAATGTGCTGTAGGGACAAAACATCAAAAAGGAGAACCCAATCTAAAAGTAAAACATCTAAAAACCACATCTCTAATCACTGGAGCAGAAATCAAGGGGAGAACCAACAACAGGTGGGAATCTAAATTGCCTTTTGTGTCACAACGGAAAATGCAGACAAAAACATGGTTCTTAGCCCTGTAAACAATTGTTATATGGTACAAAACATTAGGTTAACACACTAAACAATACATGCTAAAATTACTAAACAATTTGGACATGATAACATTATCCATACATACAAACGCAAGTTAAGCAATGAGACATCACAAAAAACATGTCCTTCAATTAAGTCCATGATGTGAAATGAGAGAGACAGCTGAGCTGTCACGGCTTCATTTCTCTTTCAGTTTAATCATATTAAGATGATGATGCAATTATGACATAAGATTTGAATTGAAGATATAACCCAGTTTTGACACATGTTTTTAAATTGAAACACCAGCAGCTAATAATACATTTTAACTCAAAAATAATGAGTTATTATATTTCCAATCCTGTAGGCGTAATTAATACAAATAGTCAGAAAAATGCAAACTGACCACATTGTAAACCATTCTTTTAACTAGTACAATTTTTAATAATAAGCAAACAAATAAGTAATCTGATATATTAAATGAGGCTAAAAAAAGTTGTCTCAAACCGCCACACACGTTCATTTTTCTTAGTACGTCTATGTCAGCTGAAATGACAAATTCATTTTTTTTTTAATTAAAAAAAAATTTGCTGTAAAATCATGAAATTCTGAGATATTTTGAAGAAAATTTACTTTATTTTATACTCGCAATCTTTAGGTATAAAACAATTGACTTTGTACTTCAAATATGTAAATCAACCATTTTATGCTTTGTAATTTAGAACACTTGAAAATTACATTTTAATTCAAAATTAAGTTTTAAAAAATCTTTAAAAAAATTAAGAAAAAAATCCACATTCATTTTTGAAACTGCCATGGGCTTTAAGACAGTTTTTTTAGCCTGATATGAAAATTGCAATATTCATGGGTAAACATTTGTGCCAGTCATATGAGGTTATGGTCCTTTAATTTATACTATTAAAGAAAAAACTCCCTTCTGCACTAATAAATACTGGTTCAGCAAAGAGCTGGAGCCAAGCGTATAATTTAATCTAGGTTTTGATCAGAACTAAATCCGTGCATCATATAAGAAAATGTACAACACGGTGGAGCTGAACAAATTTACCCACATTTCATTGGGTATTGCATGCTGCTACTTCTTCAAGGCCATGTGTGTATTCTCTAGGTTTATGCATCTTTTTTTCATAGTCGACTAGATGGCACCAAATAGTCTTGAGTATAACCATCATGGCAACTTCTATCTATCTAATCGTAATGGAGATGAAAGTTTGGGAAGAAGATGGAATGCATAATAACACTCCAAAGGAATTGTTACAAGAACAGATGCTAAGTACCATACACTGCATTTCACATGTAACATTGCAAAACATGTCTTTGAATTCTTTTAAGAACAGAAACAGTGAAAGTGAGTAGGATCCATCCGTACATAATTGAATATTTACTTCATTAGTTTCAATGTTTTTGGAGAGTCTTTGGAGACTCAACAGATAGTTAAGCATCTTTGTAAGCTTTGCACAAGAGGATGCCCTAAATTTTATTTTGAAATTCTGATTTTTACACAATTTAATGTATTTTAATAAACTAAAATACCCTGCAAAAAACAATGTGTAAAGGTGCTGTATTTATGACAGAATCTGAGATTTTAAATAACATAATAAGATTCCGTGATTTAATCAACCAGTCTCGCATTGTCTTACACCCTGCTAGGGTGAAGCCTATAGGCCGCCTCCTTCTTCATTATTTAATCAACCAATCAGAATTGATGTTTCATTGTATATCTCATTAGTTCGGCTCAAAATGAAAAGGGAACCTAGTTGAAAGTGAAAACTAACCTGTGTAAAAAACCAAACATGTTTCAAAAACTAAAATTCTTGCAATATTGCTGTCTCCCATAGGGGAAGACTATTTATGATGGTCCTGCTACTGCTCATGACTATTTATGATGGTCCTGCTACTGCTAAAGTCAACTCTATTTGCACCAATTACATGTTGCTGAATGAATTTGGCATCTTTTTTTTAAAGCTGCTTACACTTTTGTATTGATATCGATAAAAGCTAAACAGTCTGGCAAAACTTCTAAGGTAATTGGGCCAACTGAAGTTATTTTCACTGAGGCTGCATTTTCCGTTTTGAATTGAGCAGATAAAATTCTCCTCCGTACCAGCCCATTACATCCAAAAATGCTTGATAGTGCTGTTAATAGATGTAGTTCCTGCATTGAAGTCACAGTTGAGCTTGAAATCAATCCCAGCAGAAACTCAAGCCTCATCCATTGCTTGTAGATGATCTATAGGTAGAGCTAGGAGAAAATCACAATAATATTGTGCTTTTTTATTGGAAATTATGATTGAATTTGAAGAATCCAGCAAAAAACAGTTCACAATTGAAAATCCAAAATTTAAGGGGCTCATTTTGGACAATTCTGTGATTTTTTTATATTAATTTACTGCATTTTCAAGCCTTTTCCAGTAACATTGGCTAGAATTCCTAAGTATTCAGGACACAAACATGGAAATCCAGACATTTCTTTTATTGAAAATTTATTTCACCAGAGGGAGTGTGCACTTAGTTTGTGGAATAACCCATTCCATTTTGAAGACTTGGTGTGAATAATAGTATTATTTTTTACTTTGTGTCATTGCATAGTTCATAAAAACTGGTTCAGGATTGGTGCTTTACAGATGCCAAAATTTACTAGGCTTATTGAAAGAAATCCAAGACCGAGCATGTTCATAATTACAGTACCTACATGAGTGCATGTTTGTGGGTTTGTATTATAGCCATGAAAATGTGAATTCTGATTCAAAAATAAAATATAGACACTTAAAACCTGGGCAGATATGTAGACAGAAGTGTTACTCTAATATGTATTCTTATCAAGGATGTGAAATGTTTGTTAGTGATCCATTTCCTGAGAAGGGAGTATAGTAGAATTCTAGCAGCAGATAACTTGAGTTGACAAATTCAGCACACATTGCAATGCTGTGTATGAATATAAAGTCTCGGCTGTTATCCCAAGTAAATGAAGTAATAAGGTCAGCAGAGTGAAAAGCTTTTCATAAAATGTTAAAAGCATGATGTGACCACATATGTGACACAGTCAAACAAATTTGTCACAAAGAGTTGTCATTTTCAAATCTCAAAGCTTTGTCATGAATGGAATACAAAATTTCAAAATCTCACTGGACGAGTGGTTTCTGAAATACAACAATTTTGACTTAGCTGAAGAAAATGGAGTATAAAAGGAATTTGAAATAAATACTGTCCAAACGTTCATACCCCTTCCCTTAAAACTGAAGAAAAAGGTGTTAGAGATAATGATATTTTCATTCTGGAAATAAAACAAGTTAACAAACAGGAATGGAAAAATATTAATGTCATCACTCCTGTTAACTTATTTTTAATAATACACCAAACAGGAAAATGGATTCAATCCATTATTTCAGCACATGACATTTTATGTGTAGAGAGGGCAATTAGCCAGTCCCACAATGCACCGTCACCTTGTAGTACTTCAATTAGCATAGCAGTAGTGCACTGAATTCATGTGTTATCTTTTGTTCATTTCATCTTGACATCTTTGAAAGTTGAATGCGCTTTGGTACATTACCATTTTGGGGAAATACATTAGGGAACTGAATACTATTATAGAATGTCTAAAGGTGACACAGGTGTTGTGAAAATTTAATTTTTAAAGATAAGGGCAAGAAAATAAAGTGTGTCTCAGAGCTGTAATATCAGTAAAAATGTTTTAAAAGTATTAAAGGAGTGTTTCGTGATCCTAGCATCCTCTTTTTATGACATTTTTCAGTACATATCCACGAAAAAAAGCCTATTCCCAAAATTTCAGTTGATTCCGATTTTGCGTTTGCGAGTTATGCATAATTATGTGTATTACAATGCTCCATAGACAATGCGTTGTAATTTCGGTCTGGTGCACCAGAACGAAATTCAAATTTCACGATATCTTTGCAAAACGAATTAATCTGCAAGAAATATTTTGTACATAAACATTATGTAGCCAGAGGTTTCCAGTGATATAAAAATCTCAACTTTTTTGAGAAAAGTGGGGGATGAGGCTGTGGATCACGAAAGGCCCCTTTAATAGGTAAGAAAAGCATTTATAGGTAAGAATTGTGTGAATAGCACTTTTAATTAGTTAAAATATTTCATTATGTGTATAAGAATGTAAGCAGTTCTGAGCATCGCAAGCCTTATATAAGCCTTATAAAATGCATTTCACATTGGATTTAAAAATCTTCGCAAGTTCTCAAATATACATTTTTGGCGTAAATACACCAAGTAAGCAGATTCTTCTTTTTAAAATGTTTTAAAGGGATGCTGTTATCATGGCATATAAATTGTAATGCCCAGTATTATAGTGGTTGAAAACAGCAAAGCAGAGGTAGCAATTGTGGTAAAGGTACAGTGGCAATTCAGCTGTGGCCAATATCATGCAACAACTTGGGGATCAAGTTGTCGCGTTTTTTTATGTTTTTGATTTTTCAACTGTAGATATATGATACTGGACATGACTTCTCATATTGGCAAATAGCTTTTTCAATAGAGGTAGAGAAATGTTCACTAAAAATACAACACTTGTATTGTGATTGGAAGAGTATGATATTGGTCTATTCCAGTCGAGATCCATACACCCCCTATGGGAGACATGACCTTAATCTCCCACAAAAGGAGTGTAGATTTCAAATGGAGTCATCCAATCAGGTAGTCCCATTTGAAACTCCCTGTGTGGAAGATTAAGGTCATGTCTTTCATAGGGGTTTATGGATTTCAAATGGAATAGCCCATTGTTATAATCTGCATTATGTTTTGCAAAATGGAATATTAGAATGGAGTATTAGAATTACCAAATTAGAAAAATGAATGTGCTGGACACCAGAATGATCAGAAACATTTGCTAACACTAAAGTGGAATATCATGCATCGTTTTGTGTTTATAGCCATGTGATTGCTCTAAATCATTCTCACCGTAAACCATTGCATGATGGGATAGCTGTATACTTTAAGATGACCAGGCGTTTTGAGGATACTCGGGTCGGGGGACACCAGAATGATCAGATCACATTTTTCATATACTAAAATGACAAACTGGAGCAGCATTATCATTTTGTGTTATAGCCATATGATTGCTTTAAATCATTCTCACTGTAAACCATTGCATGATGGGATAGCTGTATACTTTAAGATGACCAGGTGTTTGGAGGATACTCAGGTAGGGAGGCATCAGGTGTTGTTGTTTCGTTAAGAGGAAATTAACTTGCAATTGAAAACAAGAGCAAGTTATGACAGGCAAGGTAAAAATAACTTGGGTTGTACTTGTGTTTATATGCAAATCAGGGTTAACAAAACTTGATGGAGGTACCACTGGAGCTCAATACCCTAGCCATTATTAGTTTCTATTGGGCATAAATGTCTCAAATGCTTGGATATTGATGATAGAAAGTGCATCCAAATTATTATGTTGTCTGTAAAGAGTGGGTGTGGATGTCCTTCCATGTGCAGCAAAATGTCAGCAATAGCCTGATTGAGTGGGTTATTTGCTTCATTGGCGAAACTAATGCAAAGTAGCAGAACTGCAGGTGACCTTGATTATGCCAATAATTGCGCACAAGTTTGAAATGTGTCAAAACAATCTTTACTCAAATTTGAGTTTTTTGATACATTTTGGACATAATAGATAAAAAGAAAATGCAATTGAGGATCCTTTTAACCATGTTCTTGAAAATAAATATCAAAGTTAAGTTGTCTGTGTCCAGCGCTGAGTGGAGTGCTAGTCAGATGGTGCTCATATAGACTAATGAAATCATATACTAGATGATAGACCAGGAACTGTTTCCTGGTACCATAACTAAATCGTCTAGCATGCATCTTGCTATACTTTACATTGAGAACCAAGCCAATAGAACTCTGCATCGCATTGCACATAAAAAAACATTGATACTGAACTAAATTAGCTTAAGGTCTTTCATCTCATTAACTTTAACCAATTAGTGCTTAAGTGAAATGATTAAGATAAATGACTTATGTTGAGAGTGTAGAGTTTTGTTTGAAAATATGATATAGATTGGTTCCTTTTCTCAAATGCACAAATGGTTTGATATGAGAAGAAGTGAAGAGTGAAAAATGTCACCCAAAAGTTTCTATAAAGTTCGAGGTAAAGTTGAGGTACTTGCATCAGTTTGTCATTTGAATAATATACCCATACACCTGAGTGATGAGGAAGCATTCCATCCAGAGTAGCAGTGTTGACACACACTAGGATCCACAGCATGCGCATCTATCAGGACACAATTCCAATACATTTGTACATTCATTGAATGACCTTTGAAATTTAGGGTACACAAACTCATACTCTGCAATTTGAGGTCAAATTTTGCTCTGATTGTTTAGTTGACGTTATTGAACTATGGCATTAGGATGAGGCCATTGTGGTCCACAGTGACAGGTAAAACGGCGGCAATCATCATAAATGGGATCAATGTATATCCTTTAAGAGATATTTGAAGTTCAAACCTTGCAGTATAGTAGTAGAGTGATTACAGAAACTACCATTAATAGGTATTATACATAGAGGTGAGTCTTGAAAAGCCTCTTAAAACGATTCCCCGATTACCTATTTTGTGGATGTAATGTACACATGCAGACAAATGCCTATTTGTTTAGATGTCTCAATTTAAAGTTCAGAATGGATACAGAATCATATCCATGAGGAGCCAGGAGGGTTTACCTGAATGCATTTTCTTAGGTGTGAGGCTGAATAGGGCATCGGTATCAAAAAGTGATTCAGGTACACTGTGATACAACAGGCAACATGTTAAGATGGAGAGGGGTGGCTTTTTAACATTGCATAGTAACCCTGCTGACCTGTTGCAGTAATGTGACACAATTTGAAACACTCGGATTGAAAGTCAAATATTTATTGTGAAAATTCTTGCCATTTCTAACTTGATCAGTATTAACACTTATAAAGTAGGTAATGGGCTATATGCATTCTGCACAAGAGCAAATAAACACAATGGGGAAATGATTGCTTGCTACAAGAGATAACAGAGTATATTTTAAAGGAAAGAGTGAACAGTTAATCAACCCAAAGTGTAACAATTAAAACTAGACAACATGATGATAATTTAAGAAATGCAAAATCACAAGTTAACTTTTAAATTTTCACACTGCAAGTTTTTAGACTTTGTCACCATTAACTGTACGAAAATGGCTGAAATTATATACACAGCAAGTTTGTGCCCTTATTTTGATCTGGAGGACCAGGTTGACCTAATTCATCCACACACATCTCAAGGAGACTCACTGGATTACAATTATTGAGCTTCAAGCTGGTCTTATCTTCATAATTGTTCAAAGTGCAAAATCAATTCACCAAAACTATTGAAAAAGCTGTGAATTCTAAATCAGAACATCTCGTGAAGTAGATGGTATTTATGGATGGAAGGGGCAATACTTTTATCACTTTAGGTGAGCTAGTACCATTTTCCCCATTATTTATTGGAAAATGCCTCGGTACCCCACAACATAAGCTTTAATTGCTGCGTAACCTAAAATGGTTTCTTGTTTATAGGTAAGCAATACGATTATAGGAGTATAAATGAATAGAAGGCCAGATTCAAGGTTTCATATGTCTAGCAGGCAAAAGGTGTTCTGTACATGAAGATAGGCTTAGGCATGTGCAATCTTGCTTTTTCTTTCTAGATCATGCTTTTAAGGATCTTACATTTTTAATGCATTTTCACAATTTGCCTTGAGAAGCAGCAGAACAGCTAATTCCTTATTAGCGTATTTGATGTAGTACATCAAATTTGGTGGTGTAAGTCACTGGCGCGTTACTGCATAATGTGATACAGCACTTACTTTTCAACAATTGAATACAAGACAAATTTAGATTATCGTCTTATTTACAAAATCATTAAAAGGTTAGAGTATCTGGGGGAATTTCGCAGCATTTTAAACCAGACCTGGATGTGTGACATGTTTTACTCCTATGTCTGTCTATAATCCAGAGCCTATGGCACCAGTGGTGTATGGGTAAATCTGCTTTGGCACACTAATTTTGGTTTCTGCTATTCCTGTTATATTGAATTTTCCGATACTAGCGACACCACTTTTCCCTAAAAAAAAATTGTGATTTTTGCCAAAGCCGCCTCTGAAAGCCTCTTTTGCTGAGTGTCAGGATTGAGTTACATTGTAACAGCATTGGTAATATAACACACTATCTTTTTATTTGTGATACAGTTTCTTAAGCAAAAAGGAAGAATTTGCTAGGGGCAACTGGGGTGCGAGAAACTGGTGAGCTGGAAAAAAATATCAATTTACATCAAAGTATAAAACAAATACGGACTGTATGAGGTTGAAAAAGGAAGTAGTGGTTAGTAACGTAGAGGTCCAACCAACCAACCGGGGTCCAAACAAATGCTGTACATCACATTCAAGTGACCTTGAGAATTTGGCATGGAGAAGGATAATTCTTAAAATATGCATAATAAGTCATTTCAATATGGTTTTAAAAAACTGTGTCTCCAAAATTTCTGGGTGGGGTGAGGGGAGGAGGGTATAGGTTCTGGGGGACGGGTACTATTCATTCTTATCACACTCAATGCCAATCAGTTGTTTGTTGATAGCAAAGACATGCAAGACAAGTGGAAAGAACATGTTTGTATTGTTGTGGCTTATGCTGCCATCCCTGCTCTGTTCAATTTTAATTCAGTCCACGAGTGGCGTTTGAGAGTTGGGGATTTAAGTTTAGGGCTTAAGAATATAAAAGCTGTTTCAGTTGAAAGTATGATGTTAAATAAGGAAAAAGAAAAAGAAAGTTTCTCTTGATATTACATAAACTTGACACAATTGGCACAAAACATAGTCTGTCAAAATACCTCCTAGTCATAAAAATAGTTCAAATTCCCATAGCCACAACTCTGTTTTGTTAAGGCAGAGGTACCATACCAAGGTAGAAATTTGGGAATTCTTGAAGAAGATGTACCAGAATCCTTTATGAAGACAAGTATTTGAAGTTTCTGGGTTTTGCATTACTTAAGGTATGGGAATACTTTGTTGAGAGGGACAATTCGGGTGGGATAGTTCTAATGCTGTTATGTCAGCTTTATTGCATTCCACATTGTGAAACAAGTTATTCTGAAAACTAAAGGTAGGTCAGGTCATAGAATTCTGTAATGGTCAGATTGAAGATTAGGCAAATTTACATAATTTTTTTCAAATACTCCATGTAAAAAGGTTTCATCATACTAAAACCCATGAAAAGAAATCTATCCATCCCTTCTCTTCCTCATGTTCTCAGTGAGAAATATGATCAACAGATGTAGCAATATGTTCAAGGTTCAAATTCCCATTCTTAAATGGACAAAGGTTTTGATATGGGAAGAAGTGAAGAGCAAAAAGTGCCACCCAAAAGTTTCTATGAAGTTGCGAGGTAAAGTTGAGGGATTTCTATCAGTTTGTCTTTTGAATAATACACCCAGACAGCCTGTGTGATGAGGAAGCATTCCATCCAGAGTAGCAGTGTTGACACACACTAGGATCCACAGCATGCACATCTATCAGGACACAGTTCTTTACTTCCAATACATTTGTACATTCATTGAATGACCTTTGAAACTTTGGGTACACAAACTCATACTCTGCAACTTGGGGTCCAATTTTGCTCTATGATTGTTTAATTGAGATTATTGAACTACTATGGCATTAAGATGGGGCCATTGTGGTCCATAGTGACAGGTAAAATAACAGCAGTCATCATAAATGAGATCAATGTACACCCTTTAAGAGATATTTGAAATTCAAACCTTGCAGTATAGTAGTAGAGTGATTACATAAACTACCATTAATAGGTATTATACATAGAGGTGAGTCTTGAAAAGCCTCTTAAAACGATTCCCGGATTACCTATCTTGTGGATGTAACGTACACTTGCAGACAAATGCCTATTTGTTTAGATGTCTCAATTTAAAGTTCAGAATGGGTACAAAATCATATCCATGAGGAGCCAGGAGGGTTTACCGGAATGCATTTTCCAAGGTGTGAGGCTGAATAGGGCATCGGTATCAAAAAGTTATTCATTCACACGGTAGTACAACAGGCAACATGTTAAGATGGAGAGAGGTGTCTTTAACATTGTATAGTAACCCTGCGGACCTGTTGCAGAAATGTGACACAATTTGAAACACTCTGATTGAAGGTCAAACATTTATTGTGAAAATTCTTGCCATTTCTAACTTGATCAGTAGGTAATGGGCTATATGCACGAGAGCAAATAAACACAATGGGGAAATGATTGCGCACTACAAGAGATATTTGAGTATATTTTAAAGGAAAGAGTGAACAATTCATCAACCCAAAGTGTAACAATTAAACTAGACGACATCATGACAATTTGAGAAATGCAAAATAGTCACACTGCAAGTAGGCTTTGTCACCATTAACATCACGAAAATGGTTGAAATGAAGATATACACAGCAAGTGTGTGCCCATATTTTGATCTTGAGTGCCCCTACTCATCCACACACATCTCAAAGAGACTCACTGGATTACAAATATTGAACTTTCAAGCTAGTCTTGTCTTCATAATTGTTCATTGTACAAAAACAATCCACCAAAAATACCATTTACACACATTTAAAAGATGTGAACTATTTATTTTATATAACTATTAAAAAAGCTAAATTCTAAATCGGAACATCTCGTGAAATAGATGTTATTTATGGATGGTATTTATGGATGGAAGGGGCAATACCTTTATCACTTTAGGTGAGCCATTACCATTTTCCATTATATATAGGAAAATGCCTCAGTACCCCACAACATGAGCTTTAGTTGCTGTGTAACCTAAATGGTTTCTTGTTTATAGGTAAGCAATAAGATTATAGGAGTATAAATGAATAGAAGGCCAGATTCAAGGTTTCATATGTCTAGCAGGCAAAAGGTGTTCAGTACATGAAGATATGCTTAGGCATTTGCAATCTTGCTTTTTACAAGACGGCATTCTCAAATGCCGTCTTGTCCTGTTTCATTGGCGTTCTTCTTTCTTCTTCTTTCTGTCGACCACATTCGTATGTATAACTCAGTCACGGGTTGACGTATTTTAACTAAACGTTGTCAGAAGGACCGTTGGCATTGCCCGCACATGTCATATGACTTTGACTTGCATCTGACCTTTGACCTAGCTACAATGGTCAAAAACATGATTTTTTTGCTTTTTCTTAGCAAAACGTGACATTTTGCGTGATTTGCCACGTTTCGCATTAGCTCTGCTATGCTTAGACCGATTTTGATCATACTTGGTCACAAACACCACTGACCATGTCCCCACATGTTAAATGACATTGAACTCCATTTGACCTTTGACCTGCTCACAATGGCTAAAATGTCTATAGGGTGTTCACAGATAAGGGGTCAAAGGTCATTAAGGGGGTCATTTCCGGTCTGAAAGCTAAAAATATTTAAAAAATCACTGTTTTTACAAATTACATAGCAGAGTGATGCCATTAGCACACATGCATTGCTACCAACCAGGGTCTTTAAGGTGTCTACAGTTTTGGGGTCAAAGGTCATTAAGGGGTCGCTTCCGGTCAAAAACCAAAAATCATCAAGGGGGCGCAGCACTAATTCAGCGTCCCATAGGATAACGTGTGAATTCGGCCTACTTCAAGCGCCATTTCTGGCGTCCCTGCAATACTTGGCAAAATAAATTTGGTATCAAATTAAAGCTCTGTTTCTCTAGATTCCAAAACTTTTGTCGGCATATATCGATGACCATTGACTTTTTTCGCTATTTTGCGGTGCAAAAAAAAAAAGCTAAAAATATACTAAACTCATCACTCACATTTCAAAATCGGGTTTTCTCTTATTCTTTCTTTCTTTCTGTTGACCACATTCGTACGTATAACTCAGTCACGGGTTGACGTATTTTAACTAAACGTTGTCAGAAGGACCGTTGGCATTGCCCGCATATGTCATATGACTTTGAATTACGTGTGACCTTTGACCTAGATAAAGAGGTCAACAATGTGATTTTTCTTCAAAATGTATCTTCTCCTACAAACAACATGCGATGATAACACAGTTTGGTCACATGACTCGTCTATGGTCGGTGTATATAGGGTGTTCATTGATAAGGGGTCAAAGGTCATTAAGGGTTCATTTTCGGTTACAGTCTGAAAATCTTGTCAATAATATTCAAAAAATCACTGTCTTTACAAATTACATAGCAGAGTGTCGCCATTAGCACACATGCATTGCTACTAGACGGGGTCCTTAGGATGCCTACAGTTTTGGGGTCAAAGGTCATTAAGGGGTCACTTCCGGTCAAAAAACAAAATTATCAAAAATGTTCAAAAAATTTTTATCTCAAAAGATAAACAGACCAGAATAATATAACCATCATACATGAATCAGTGTTCCCTGATGTATGCATGGTATTTTTATTTTGGGGGTCAACGGTCATTAAGGGGTCACTTCCTGTTTTTAGCTGAATAAATTTAAGAATTTTTATCTCGAGAACTAAACATGTTAGAATTTTTTATTTAAAATTGGAACATTACATTTTGTCGGTGTACGTAAGGTGTTTTTTTCATTGAGGTCAAAGGTCATTAAGGGGGTCAAAAGGTCAATCAAAAATTTAAAAAATCAAAATCCATGTATAAGTTCGATTAAGCTGAAATTCACCAGGAATATTTCTTATGACATCCTAAGCACAATGCAAGAGCAGTTGACCCCATCCGTGACCCAAGGGTCAAGTTATAGGGGTCAAAGGTCAAATTTCGAAATTGGTCCAATCGAGCTCAAATTCAACAGGAATTATTCTTACGACATTCTAAACATGTTAAATATATTTATGACCCCAAAGGTCAAAGTTTAGGGGTCAAAGGTCAAATTTCTAAATTGCTCAAATTTGATCCATCAACAGGTCGGCTTGTGTGTCATGTCTCGCATGACTTTCTATATAGCTCTTGTTCTCTCTGGATCTTGCTTTTTAATGCATTTTCACAATTTGCCTTGAGAAGTAGCAGAACAGCTAATTTCTTATTAGCGTATTTGATGTAGTACATCAAATTTGGTCGTGTAAGTCACTGGCGCGTAACACGCGTTACTGCAAAATAATGTGATACAGCACTTACTTTTCAACAATTGAATACAAGGCAAATTTAGATTATCATCTTATTTACAAAATCATTAAAAGGTATCTGGGGGAAATGAACAGCATTTTAAACCAGACCTGGATGTGTGACATGTTTTACTCCTACGTCTGTCTATAATCCAGGGCCTATGGCACCAGTGGTGTATGGGTAAATCTGCTTTGGCATGCTAATTTTGGTTTCTGCTATTCCTGTTATATTGAATTTTCCGATACTAGCGATACCACTTTTCCCTCAAAAAAATTGTGATTTTTGCCAAAGCCGCCTCTGAAAGCCTCTTTTGCTGAGTATCAGGATTGAGTTACATTGTAACAGCATTGGTAATATAACACGCTATCTTTTTATTTGTGGTACAGTTTCTTAAGCAAAAAGGAAGAATTTGCTAGGGGCAACTGGGGTGCAAGAAACTGGTGAGCTGGAAAAAATATCAATTTACATCGAAGTATAAAACAACTATGGACTGTATGAGGATGCAAAGGAAGTAGTGGATAATAAGGTAGAGGTCCAACCAATCAACCATGGTCCAAACAAATGCTGTACATCACAATCAAGTGACCTTGAGAATTTGGTATGGAGAAGGACAATTCTTGTATGCATAATAAGTAATTTCAATATGGTTTAAAAAACTGCGATTAAACTGTCTCCAAAATTCCAGGGTGGGAGGAGGGTATTCTTATCACACTCATTGCCAATCAGTTGTTTGTTTATAGCAAAGACATGCAAGACAAGGGGAAAGAACATGTTTGTATTGTTGTGGCTTATACTACATTCTGCCATTCCTGGTATTTATGCTCTGTTCAATTTGAATTCAATCCACGAGTAGCTTTTGAGAGTTGGGAATTTAAGTTAAGGGCTTAAGAATATAAAAGCTGATAATGTTAAATAAGAAAAAAGAAAAAGAAAGTTTCTCTTGATATTGCATAGCTTGACACAATTGGTACAAAACATAGTCTGTCAAAACACCTCCTAGTCATAAAAATAGTTAAAATTCCCATAACCACAAGCCTATTTTGTTAAGGCAGAGGTACCATACCAAGGTAGAAATTTGGGAATTCTTGAAGAAGATGTACCAGAATCATTTATGAAGACAGTTTCTGGGTTTTGCATTACTTACGGTATGGGAATTCTTTGTTGAGAGGGACATTTTGGGGGGGATAGTTCTAATGCTGTTATTTCAGCTTTATTGCATTCTACATTGTGAAACAGGTTATTCTAAACTAGAGGTAGGTCAGGTCATAGAATTCTGCAATGGTCAGGTATTAAGTTTGAAGATTAGGCAAATTTTCATAATTTTTTTCAAATACTGCAAGTTAAAAGGTTTCACCACACTAAAACCCATGAGCAGAATCCAGAAATCTATCCATCTCATTCTCTCATTCTCACTCTTACCTCCTTTCTCTCCCTCATGTTCTCAATGAGATATATGATCAACAGATGTAGCAAAATGGTCAAGGTTCAAATTCCCATTCTTAAGTTTTGATATGGGAAGAAGTGAAAACCGAAAAGTTTCTATGAAGTTGCGAGGTAAGTTAAGGGACTTCCATCTGTTTGTCATTTGAATAATACATCCAGACAGCTGTGTGATGAGGAAGCATTCCATCCAGAGTAACAGTGTTGACACAGGTAAAATAGCGGCAGTCATCATAAATGGGATCAATGTACATCCTTTGAGAGATATTTGAAGTTCAAACCTTGCATATAGTAGTAGAGTGATTACATAAACTACCATTAATAGGTATTATACATAGAGGTGAGTCTTGAAAAGCCTCTTAAAATGATTCCCGGATTACCTATCTTATGGATGTAATGTACACTTGCAGACAAATGCCTATTTGTTTAGATGTCTCAATTTAAAGTTAAGAATGGATACAAAATCATATCCATGAGGAGCCAGGAGGGTTTACCTGAATTCATTTTCTAAGGTGTGAGGCTGAACAGAGCATCGGTATCAAAGTTATTCAGGTACACAGTGGTACAACAGGCAACATGTTAAGATGGAGAGAGGTGGCTTTAACATTAACCCTGCTGACCTGTTGCAGAAATGTGACACAATTTGAATACTCGGATTGAAAGTCAAATATTTATTGTGAAAATTCTTGCCATTTCTAACTTGATCAGTATCAACACTTATAAAGTAGGTAATGGGCTTATGCTTATGCATCCTGCTCAAGAGCAAATAAACACAATGGGGAAATGATTGCGCACTACAAGAGATAATTGAGTATATTTTAAAGGAAAGAGTGAACAATTAATCAACCCAAAGTGTAACAATTAAACTAGACGACATCATGATAATTTGAGAAATGTAAAATAGTCACACTGCAGGTAGGCTTTGTCACCATTAACTTTATGAAAATGGTTGAAATGAAGATATACACAGTAAGTTTGTGCCCATATTTTGAGCTCAAGTGCCCCCTGCTCATCCACACACATCTCAAAGAGACACACTGGATTACAATTATTGAACTTTCAAGCTAGTTTTGTCTTCATAATTGTACAAAAACAATCCACCAAAAATACCATTTATTGAATTTGAAGAAAGATACAAACTATTTACTGTAAAAAGCTGTGAATTCTAAATCAGAACATCTCATAAAGTAGATAGTATTTACGGATGGAAGGGGCAATACTTTTATCACTTTAGGTGAGCCATTACCATTTTCCCCATTATTTTATAGGAAAATGCCTCAGTACCCCAGAACATGAGCTTTAGTAGCTGTGTAACCTAAATGGTTTCTTGTTTATAGGTAAGCAATAAGATTATAGGAGTATAAATGAATAGAAGGCCAGATTCAAGGTTTCATATGTCTAGCAGGCAAAAGGTGTTCAGTACATGAAGATATGCTTAGGCATGTGCAATCTTGCTTTTTCTCTCTGGATCATGCTTTTAAGGATCTTGCTTTTTTAATGCATTTTCACAATTTGCCTTGAGAAGCAGCAGAACAGCTAATTCCTTATTAGCGTATTTGATGCAGTACATCAAATTTGGTAGTCGCTGGCGCGTAACACACGTTACTGCATAATGTGATACAGCACTTACTTTCCAACAATTGAATACAAGAAAAATTAAGATTATCATCTTATTTACAAAATCATTAAAAGGTTAGAGTATCTGGGGGGAATTTCACAGCATTTAAAACCAGACCTGGATGTGTGACATGTTTTGCTCCTACGTCTGTCTATAATCCAGGGCCTATGGCACCAGTGGTGTATGGGTAAATCTGCTTTGGCATGCTAATTTTGGTTCTGCTATTCCTGTTATATTGAATTTTCCAATACTAGCGACACCACTTTTCCCTCAAAAAAATTGTGATTTTTGCCAAAGCTGCCTCTGAAAGCCTCTTTTGCTGAGTATCAGGATTGAGTTACATTGTAACAGCATTGGTAATATAACACGCTATCTTTTTATTTGTGGTACAGTTTCTTAAGCAAAAAGGAAGAATTTGCTAGGGGCAACTGGGGTGTGTGAAACTGGTGAGCTGGAAAAAATATCAATTTACATCAAAGTATAAAACAAATACAGACTGTATGAGGTTGCAAAGGAAGTAGTATAGGAAGAGGTCCAGTCAACTGGCGTCCAAACAAATGCTGTTCACATTCAAGTGACCTTGAGAATTTGGCATGGAGAAGGATAATTCTTATAATAGGTCATTTCAATATGGTTTTAAAAAATGGCGTCTCCAAAATTCCAGGGTGGGGTGAGGGAGGAGGATATTGGTTCTTGGGGGATGGGTACTATTCATTCTTATCACACTCATTGCCAATCAGTTGTTTGTTGATAGCAAAGACATGCAAGACAAGTGGAAAGAACATGTTTGTATTGTTGCGGCTTGTTTCTATATACTACATTCTGCCATCCCTGGTATTTATGCTCTGTTCATTTTAATTCAATCCACGAGTAGCTTTTGAGAGTTGGGAATTTAAGTTTAGGGCTTAAGAATATAAAAGCTGTTTCAGTTGAAAGTATAATTTTAAATAAGGAAAAAGAAAAAGAAAGTTTCTCTTGATATTATGTAGCTTGACACAATTGGCACAAAACATAGTCTGTCAAAATACCTCCTAGTCATAAAAATAGTTAAAATTCCCATAACCACAAGCCTGTTTTGTTAAGGCTGAGGTACCATACCAAGGTAGAAATTTGGGAATTCTTTGAAGAAGATGTACCAGAAGCCTTTATGAAGCAGTATTTGAAGTTTCTGGGGTTTGCATTATTTTGGGTGGGATAGTTCTAATGCTGTTATTTCAGCTTTATTGCATTCTACATTGTGAAACTGGTTCTTCTATTATAAAACTAGAGGTAGGTCAGGTCATAGAATTCTGCAATGGTCAGGTATTAAGTTTGAAGATAAGGCAAATTTTCATGATGTTTTTCAAATACTTGAAGTAAAAAAGTTTCATCACACTAAAACCCATGAGCAGAATCCAGAAATCTATCTTTCTCATTCTCTTATTTCTCACTCGATCTTCTCTCCTTTCTCTCCCTCATGTTCTCAATGAGAAATTGATCAACGGATGGCTTGAATAGCTGTGTATCATCCTCAATGTGCCTGACCGCATTGCCGTTGTTTGGAACCATACTGTATCCGGTGCCAAGGCCACTCAGCTGATGCGGATACTTAAAAAAAATTAAGACCATGTTTACACATTAAACTTGTATACATGGTCCCTATGTTTTGAACTAGACTTCAGAAGTCGACTTTTAATGATGACCCAGAGCGACATTTGTGGAATTCAAACTCAATTTTGCCCCAGATGTTTAATAACATCATGAAATGCACTTTCAAACATGCCTTGGCAAAATGAAATGTTAGATTGCTCTTTGACATTCACAACACTGGTACTGGTGTATATATGGTACTTTTATTTATTTGTATTTCATTTATTAAAAATACAAAGTAGATACTCTCCTTTTCCAGCAGGAGAATGCAATATAGATGTTGTTGTGACAAAATAAAGGGTCAAATTCAAAATGCTACTTTTATCATATTTATTCCTTACACTCTTAATCTTTTCACATTATTGCAATTTGTAGTATTTTTCTTTGTATATACCACGTGCAGGTTTTTCTCTTATTTCGGATTAGGGAGGGGTAGGGTAGCATTTTGGGGACAGATTTAAGACAAGGTCAGGTGATACGGCAAGTAAGTAATATTCTGGTGAAGGTTAAACCACCCCAAGGCCACAATTTTAAAAATAAAACTACAACAGTAACATCAAATAAACAACAACAGCAAATGAATTGGTCCATTTTATTTTACCTGCATTATTGCTATTCTACTTGAAATCCATACACCCCCTATGGAAGACATGACCTTAATCTTCCACACAGGGTGTGTGAATTTCTATGAGGTTGCCTGAAATCTACAGCCTCTAGATTAAGGTCATATCTTCTACAGTGGGTGTTTGAATTTAAACTAGAATAGTACATTTAATGGCACATAGTCCTTGTTGCAGCTTTGAATCGGAATACTGTATAAGTGGTAATTTTTTTTTGTTGGTTTTATTTTTGTGAATTTAGCAAATAGAGGTTATACCATGAAATTAACAACAAACAAATATGACAATTTGTCAAACGATAATATTAGTATTTAGGCATGAATTTCACTAAAATATCAACACACACAAAAGTCTTCTGTGTTGAAAATCATGAAAATATTTGTACATGAAAATAACCACTTGTACAGTAACTTTTTACAACATTGTTAAAATCCATCCTTATTCCTAGTTGTCAAGTAAGCAGTATCGATTTGAAAAAGAAAGAAATACAATACTATGTGTCTATATGTATTGCGAGTAACACTGTAAAGCCTTGGTTTTATATCGATTCAATGCTTTATGCAAATCTGAAATCAAATTAGCAATCTCACCTTGTCTTTTGCATTTGTTGTGTCAATATTGTCTATTTTTTGACAGCTCTTGGCATTTAAAACATCTGCAGTAGGTAGGAAATACGATTATCTGAAGGCTACATCAATTGCTTGTTAGCATACTTGATTTATTTCAAGACAATAATAATAAAATATATATACTATTTTGTAGCAATCTTTACTAGATTTAATTGACATTTTTTTAATGGTCAATACAAAAACTTAGTCTAAAGTTGTGCTAAACTCTGTATTATTGAGAGGAATTAGACAAATCAAGACACATGTTGTGTGATGGGATGTTTATGCATCCAATGCAAGACATCTTTCTGTGTGTTTCTACTGAGGAAAGGTTGGCGGGTAATGCGCTTTAGTTTAGAGTGTTACCTGTTAATGTGCTCAGTGGAAACAGATCTGTTCGGACTTCGGAGTGTCAGAGACTATGATTTTATAGGCTAATATGATTAGAAAATTAGAAAAGCATGTCAGTCTCAACCACTCCCTGTGGATTTCTAAAACAAGCTTCCAACATTCGGCTGAATTTTCACAAAAATAAGAAATGTTGAAATGTGTATGACCTTTGAAATACTAATTACAGGACAAAATACATTCAAACATTCAAACATGTCGAGTGTTGGTTCAGCATTTATTGTTTTTTCTTTTATAGCCTAAACAAATGTTGGTTGTTTTAACGTGCGCTTCGCCTAAGCATCAGCACACTTCAACAATTATCCTGCTGCCATTAGGATACATCAGAATCATTTCCGCTTCACCAAGTCCGCAACTGATGCGCAGGTACTCTCAGCGACTTTGTAATTACCCCCAGCAGCTCCCCGTTTTTACACCTGGGTTGAGTGAAGCAATTGGGAATTAAGCTATCTTTATCTTGCTCAAGGACACAACACACTAGCTGTGGTGGGGCTCGAACCCGCAACCATTCGATTATGAAGCTTGCGCCCTAACCACTAGGCCACTGTGCTTCCCATGGTGCCTATAACAGGATTGGTATGTGTGTCGTGCAAGGCATAATAATTCCTATACAATTGAGTAGCATCTTATTTACCATCCTAACTAAATTTCACTAATGTAGCATCTAGTATGAATTGAATAATATTCAATGATATTGCAGACATACATGCATGGCACAGATCATTATTTGAATTAACACCACTTCATTTATCTCCAGAGGGTTCCAGTTATTGCTCACTGTCTGTTGCATGAATGAGGCACAAATTAGCCATTTTGCACGCACCACAGCTCTTTTCTTTCCGCTGTCAGATATGCGTGTGACACGGATATGGTGATGAAAATAAATAATAAATTCATTGTCATGTAAAATAGATGAATCAAATGGTTGAAAGAATGCTGAATTATGAACACAGTTACTTTAATTTTCTTACATTTTGCAACTGTTTGGGTGAATTCTGTACATATGTAGGTGTATCCATCAGACATTTGGGTGTATTTTACAGACATTTTTTGATGTTTTTGAAAATTCTGCACATATTCTAGCATATTTTTCAGACATATTTTTGAAGATTGGGTGATTTCTGCACACATTAGTGTGTATTTTCAGACATTTTCAATGATTGGGTGATTTCTGCGCACATTTGGTATATTTTTCATACAAATTGTACCATTTAGGTGTATGTCTCAAATATTTCGGTGTTGTACTGAATACCTCTTGGTGCATTACTCAGGCATTTGGGTGTATTACACAGGCAATAATTTTGGGATTTTTTTCACACATGTGGGTATATTCTGTAATCCCTTTGGGTGTTTATTCTTCATCCATGTGGGTGTATTCATAGATTTGTTTTTGATAATCTATGGTGTATTTAGTCTTTGTCGAAGACTACTCGCTATTTAGGGGGACACAAGTCACAAACTGTGATGCCCACGAATAGCGGAGCGAGCAGCAAGCGGGCGAGATAATATGGTTTCAAGAGTGTGTGGTTCCCAGTAGTTTATCTCCCTATGGATAAGATAGGTACATGGTCAGTAGCACAGGCTCTGGTGTATAATTCCTCATACCTTTCACCTTTAGGTGTATTTCTCAGACATTTTGGTGTATTTCCTGAGACATGATAAGTCTAGTAAACACTAACATGCAAAATCTACTTACATCATTGCCAGACATGGATATATACAATTGATTGGTTTAAAACATTCTGAAATGATTAGTATTAATGACACCAATTTATTTTTCTACCATTTGGAGATATAATTTTCAATTAGTATGAATGCAATTACATTGACACTCCTGAAAAGGAATTAACAAAAGTAAATAGAAACTATAAATTAAATGTTCCTCTTTATCACAAATACATTATGATTTTAATAAAATACTTATGGGTACTTAACAAAAACACTAGAAACAATTTAGATGCTACATATAGCTATATATAAGACTGTTTGCCTAGCTTCAACACAAGAGTTTGCCCACATGTTTCCGGTTCAGTGGGAGCTGGATACATGCAGTTTGACAAAACAAGCTATAACTAAAGCCTGGGAACTAAACATGCTAAAGGCTTTTGTGGTGTGGTTGAATAAAAGATGGGAAAGTGAGAAAACCTGGATGAACCAAAATTGATATAATCAAGCACTACGCTACATTACACTACACACTACACTAGCTGAGCAACATGATTTTGAAATCGGAAAGGAACTAGTATTTTGATGTCAGGCTGTATGCAGGATTTGAAAAGCGATGAGGCTTCCGACAGTATCTCTTAAAACTTGATAATTCCGTACATTTTGGTATGAAAAAAAGCACATTTGAAAGTTATGAAGAAGAAAGAAGCCTGTTGAACCACATGTTATGTCATGGAGATATTAACATTTAATCCTTCTGTAAAAATATATACCCCTGCTCTCTTCAGTTATTTCTGTTTTATTTCATGTACTTTTTTAACAAATAAGAAATCGTGGAACCTGACTCCACTTCAATCTGTAAGTGAAAATTCGTGTTCATGTCTACCTGATGGAAAATGTCTCAAGATGCAAGTGTGTAGTTTACTGCCCTCTCTTGTAGTTGTTGCTGTTTGGTGGTGTTGATAAATGAGGCGATAATGGTATGTTGTTGAATACACCCACCGTTAACACACAGCGACGCAGCGCCTTTGCTGTACAAGTTACAGCATCTTTATTTTGGCTGCTTAGTGCTTGCAAGTCTAAGATGCAGTATTTATTTATTAGAGGCCCATTTTAGTGATTTGCTTAGTCTGAGCAACAAAATTATCAGGGGTACTGCAATATGAAATCGAAATAGGTGTAAGGCTGAGACTTTCATTTGAGGGGGCATTCGGTGAGAGAAAAATGAAAACAAAATGGGAGCTTTGGGTGATAGAGCCAAAAGAGCCTTACAACAGCCTTGAACATAAATGTCTAGTTCTAAATGGATGCAAATGAGGGGCTGTGCAAAAAGCCTTGGGGAGGGTAAAATTGGGGGTAAGAATTTTTGGTGAGCGAAGGGGGGGCGAGCAATTTTGGCCAGCCGAGAGAGGAGGGGCAAGCGATTTTTGGCACACATTCATGGGGCACCTTTTAAATAAAATAAAATGCTCTAAAAAGGCTTTGGAAAACAGTACGGAAACGCTTTAATATGCAAATTTTCCTGCTCGCTGTGCTCGCAACATATATCTAGACCATTTAAGGTTTGTAAATTGGGATCCCAAAAATTTTTCCAAGGAGGGGGGGCGATTTTGTGAAAAGTGGACAAAACTTGGACTTTTTTTGTCAAAAAAGGTGTAAAAAACCTAATTTTTTTGATCGCTACGCTCGCAAATTCTGAAATTTTGGGACTTTTTGTATACTTTACCAAATTAGGGGGGGTACGGGTCTGGCCGTAGACATCGTAGCATCACATTGGGTGCCTCAATAAAGTGCAAATATATGCTACCCGTTGCAATTCTAATCAAGACAAAATCAGATGGGTAATTCCAGTATTACTGACCTTACCGTTGGGTGGATGGCTGTAGAGCTGGATATTAACATTTTTAGCAGTATTAAATTTGTGCAATTTGAAATGTTCCGAACAGTTTGTGCATATCTTTTATTCATGGTTTTAAACATTAAAGCATTTTACGATATGAGTACGAAATATATTTCCGGCTTCTAAATTTGCGGTTCTAAAATTAACTGCGAAAAGCACAAAATGTCATGAAAATGTTATGCTTATACAGTATGTTTTAGTTGTTATGCTATATTTCTGACAAAGACTCTTATGTATATATGTGGAAAATTTAATGCTAATATTGGTTAATTAGCTGTAAGCATGAAGAATGTTACACATTATGACATGCATTGTCAGCACTCTGAATATATTGTCAAAACTCTGAAGTTTCTGATCAGACTGTTCTTCAAAAATTACTATAGATACACTTTGTACACACATGCATATCAATTCAGGAATTGTTTTTTCAGCAGTGAAGTTGGTAAAATAAAACTATGTTACAGATGTTGCATGTCTGAATTTCCCTCACATTTTTAGAAATGATGTTTATGAAGTGGTTCTTATAATCTTATTCATATCCTCTGCAAACCATTGACGGGTAGTTTTGAAACATCAATCAGCTAAATACAAATTGACTTTTATGTTACAGACATATTTTCAGTAAACTGAACATTAGGAAGTATAATTTTGACCCCACACATCTGTGGAGCTTATGCTATCATCCAAATGGTTGTCTGTTTGGCTGGCTGTCTGTGTGGTTGGCTGGCAGCCTGTCTGGCCGTTAGCAATCACTAATCCACTGTGCAGCTCCAACGCAATAATGCAACTCCAACTTCAAACTTGGTAGGCCTATTTGGATTGGATATGGAGGCTGTGTTCTTTTATAACCAATGATCAAAATTAACATAAAATATTAAATATATGAGCAAATTCATAGCCTACACTACAAATTTTGAATGCTTAGACTTTTGCCAAGTCTTTGCATTTTGTGACTGAAATTGTCAGAAGCATGCAAAATTACATGTCTTTGCCCCATTTCCCCTGAAATTGCAAAACTTTTATTGCTAAAGAATTAAGATTTAGCTATGTTTCATTTGGCAAAACTGGATAACATTTTTTAATCCATAAAAATTAGTGCTGCATTTTTCTGAAATGGGAAGTAGTACCCCTCCATAAGGCCCCCCCCCAAAAAAAATTGTTTGTTTGTCCTCCACAGCTTTGAAAGAGGATGTACGGGCGGGCGGATTTTTCTTTTCTTTTCTTTTTTTGATATGACGCATTCCTGGACCTAGCTAGAGCTAAATGCTACAATCATTCATGGTGACTTAAAAAAACCCAACATTTTGTTTCATTAATATGCAGTTAAAGTTAAAGTCTTTTGATGATTTCAAATCCAATGTATTTTGAAGTCACTAAAAATAATAGAATATGACATGAACACAAGTTATAACTTTGCATATTGAAGACACAAAATGTTTTTGGGGGCTTTTTAATTTTCAACCATGAAAGATCTTAGTATTTAGCTCTAGCTAGGTCCAGAGATGCTCCAAATCTGAAAAAAATTGAATTTTACTTATATTTATTAAAAAAAAAAAACATTGAAAAAAAAAATATTGGTCAGGCCTTCATCTGAGGTGCGGGCGGTGGAGGACAAACAAACAACTTTTTTTTTGTGCCTAATATAAAGGCATCTCTTACATGAGATAATTACACAAGGCAGCCCTTGGATGTATTGCATTTATCAACTGAACTCTTAATAAGATGTGCATCTAGAGCAACTTGTACGTTGCTTGTCACATACTGTTGCATTTGCCATCTAGTAACAGTATGATTTTACATTGAAGTG
The DNA here is from genome assembly GCF_039555335.1 of Amphiura filiformis. Classification (NCBI taxonomy): domain Eukaryota; kingdom Metazoa; phylum Echinodermata; class Ophiuroidea; order Amphilepidida; family Amphiuridae; genus Amphiura; species Amphiura filiformis. The sequence continues at coordinate 17,690,773 of NC_092633.1, read as the reverse complement.
TCTGGTAAATTGTAAATTTTATACCTCTTGCCCTCTGACTATTCTCAAAAAGGACAGGAAAACACCTGCATAGTTTAATAATAATTAGCCTATTCTGTTTGAGTATTTAATTTTAGGGCATTTTCTTGCATAAGTTGGCTTATAAGTAGTTCAAAATATTTTGCTTTTGGCTGATTTTCCTGGGGCACTCATAAATAAAGTGGCATGAGATGATATGAGTGCTTTTAGGGTTCTTATGCTAACATCAGACACTACAAATGGGTCTTTTAGTGATATGCGGATGACACGATCTGGTACATGGAGGCCAAAGGCGGCAAAGTTGAAATTGAGATATTAAGTTTAAAATATGCAGTGAAAAACTATACAATACACTAGGCACCATAAATCTTCATGACTTTAGAACTAAGTATGCTATACCTTTGGCATTTTCATTATGTGATAGCCTAATGTTTGTAGAAGGTAATGATTAAAGTAACTCAAAGTCAGTTTTCAAAAATGCCTCCTTTGGCCTCCGTGGACCAGAGCGTGTCACATATATGAAAAAGTGGGGTCTTGTGGTGACACTTTCAAATCCATCTACAATACATTCATTAGAAACAGAGAGTCGTTTGGGTTTTAACTAAATGCATCATCTTTTGTGACAATTTGTAACAAAAGAGGATTTGTTTATGTCAAATTGTGAAAACATGAGTCTATGGTCTACGGGGGACAACAGACTCATATGTATATGGGGCTGTTTTTGTTTGCAATATACACAGTACTTGTGTACCATATTACATGATATGGCTACCCCTTCTCTTAGGATGCCTTAAAATGTACATTGTGTAGAAATATGTTGAGTTGATCCACAGATACATATATCAGAATCATTTGCATCACCAAGAAATGAGTCTGTGTGCAGGATTTATATGGGAGTGGTGCAGGACTTTCAAAAAGTAAACCTTTTGTGAAAGGAAAGTGGACCTAAACCCCTGTAAAAATTGCCCGTTTTGGATTTTTGAATGCTTTATCACCAAGGAGCAGAGGGGAGCTACATGGAGCACAGGAGCTTATTATTTCATTTACAGTGAAGATTGCTTGATTAGGACTGTGCTAATTATGGGCAACTTGCAATAATGAGATTGATTGAATTTTCAGTCTGCCTATAAATCATGAAGCACCCATGGCCAAGTGGTTAAGGGTGCAGGTCTTGCAAGCATGAGGTCATGGGTTAGATTCACAGGTAGGATAATTTTTCCTGTGTGTAGCTTTAAATTATGTTATGACTCGCTTGCATATATTGGCACATGTCATGTGTCTGTCAATAGACCCACTTTTTAAAAACTTTTTCCAATGACCCTCTTTTTTTTAAAAAGAAATTTACACCAAATCTGCAATTCTGAACAATGTTTACATTTTTTAATTTTGCACATTTTTGCCCAAAAAGTTATTTTTCACGGTCAATGACACCCAATTTTGAGCGGTTCCACACATGATGACTCCCCATTTTCTTTGAGCCGCCACTGAATGACCCCCTTTTTTTGACAAAAATCACCACCGATAGACTCCTATGTCATACTCTGGTAGACACAGCTACATCACTTTCATATTCAAGTGCCATCCAGCACATTGCTCCCATTGATGAAAATGAAAATTTACAATAAAATCTCAATGCAGTTGAAATAAATGCACTTATAATCTAACATTGAAAAGTGTGATTTTTGTTAATGTAAATGATTGCTTCCACATTATTCGATTCACGCTGGCATTCGCATGATCTTGTCCAAAAATGCTAAAATTTGAATCTTCATATTTGTTTTTGATATTTTGTCCAAATTATCAAATGTCACATTGATTGCTTTTTCAAAGTGTCACAGCAAAATGAGACAAATATAGATATTTATTTATATTTATTATTGGATATCATTTTATTTTTTCATAAACAACATGTAAGTTTAAATTTTATCCAGTGTTTGTTAGGATATTATATAATGAATAATTAACTGGCAACCCATGGTTTGCTGTCAGAATTTCAATTTGGTTGCATACATTGGATTCACATGTAGCCTGCGTACCCAGAACCTGCCTAAGGCCTCAAGACATGTCAGGTTACCACATTGTAAAATACGAATTTAACAAAATTGGGGAAATCATTTTAAAATATAAATTCAATGCAGAAATTTATAATTGAGATAATTGATTTAAAAGGAAACATAAAGTGTAATTAATTTTGTGTTAATTTGAGTTTGAATGGCACACTGGAAATAGCCTTTGAGTGCTGTGAAAATATAAACTGTTTAAAATTTGCATAGTGCAAGCTAATTTGGCCTCATCAGACCTTCACTCAGTCAGACTGTGGCTGACGTCAGCAGCTCAGAATAGCAGCTCGCATCAGAGGCTTGGAATAGCAGGAAAAAGCTAGAATTATGTACGTCATGGAGGTCTAGCACACACTGAGCAGTGTAGGGAAATACAACAGCGCCAAATTACATTGAACCAACCTGCCTATACTGCCGCTATAATACTGCCTCGCTAACCTTTGAAGTCTGGAGGGGGTAAGGGTTACCCCTACCGTGGGGATATTTAGTGGACATCAAGTGACATAACTTAATTCTCCCTCATGGATGGGATGTTGTTGATTTTAATTCGGTGAGCTAGCTACAAAGCAAGGAATTTAAATGAAGTGAGTGAAAACTAGATTACCTGTCATCCCCTATTTTGACAACAAGTGTGTTTGTGTGTGTGGTGTGCAATGGTGAGGAATTCCTCTACCTCATCAATCCTCTTTTACTTCTCATCAGCTATAATTTATGTGCATATTAGAATATTTTTTCATTTATTTCTTTGATGATATATTAAGTAAGTTATTATATTAACTTCATACTGTATATTAGATTTATTGATATTAATTATTTATTCATAATGCAGTGATGACAACCTTGTGTAAGAGTTGAAGGGGAGTTGAAGTTGAAGTCTATGGCCAAGCCCATAGCCACATGACCAATTTCTCTCTGGTACAGTACTACACAAGGCCTGTGAAAGGTTACAAACAGGGCTATATTAAGGGTGTGAATTGGTTGACGGTGATATGTAGGACAGTATTATATTATGCATTGCTGCAGGGGCATTATATTTAAATGTTATGTTTACATTTTTAAAAATATTTTGTAAATGTTTACCATGGCAACCCCTGTAACCCTGTTGATCTGCCTGGTATACCAATGGTTATTTTAATACTAGAATACATATGTACATATGAGGGCAGCCAATAAATTGGTAGAACAAGGGCATGGAATAAGAATTCCCAATTAATTTCTTATTTCTTGACCCAAGGGCTAAGAGCACAATGTACAATTGATTTGTTGGCATCTCACTTTTGTGCATGGCCACTGCTTAACTTTTAAATGTACCTGTCTCAATTTTTCTTGAAACCTTCTTAGTCAACAAAATGGAAGTCTTCTGATTGCTCCATGAGCCACCCTTCAGTGAAGGCTCAACTGCATTAATAACCAGCAAACCTGATAAGGAAAGTATGACTTAAATTTCTAAATAGGTTACAACTTGCAACTGGAGGCCATGTCTGGACCACAAGATCTGACATCTCTGTCACAGATTGTCAGCTTGATGTACTGAAAATAGGGTAAATTGGGCCTAATCTAAGAACAGTCTCACTTCTGCCACCAACCTTCTTTACTTGATGGCTTGCCTTAATTTTGCCATCAAAATTGAATTATATGCCTATGATTGTACTTTCTTTTGGCAAATGATCAGCCATCAAAACCCTCACAGAAAACATTGATGAAGAAGAAGTGTGTCTCGTGTCAAGTTGTGAGTAACGCCATGTTGGATTTCACAGTGGCGATTCAAATCAGTGCATTTACGTGGTTGTATATGGCGGTGGGATTAGGTTAGCGCATATGATTCAAATCTGCTACTGCGAAATCCAAATCTAACATGTTGTTACTCTCAACTTGAGACAAAACAGACTATGGGAGATCTAGGTGCTTCTACTGAAAGTACTCATTATTCCAGTGATGAACCCTAACTTGGGGGGGGGGGTACTTTAATATGAAATGGATATATGTGTAGGGCTGCACTTTCACAGTAAGTGGCATTCGGTGAGAGCAAAATCTAAAAAATATGGGGTCATTGGGTGAGTGCATAAATTGTGGCATTTGGTGAAAGCGAAATGTACAAAATATGGGGTCATTGCGTGACAAACGGACCATTTGGATCATTTGGATTTTAAAATGGGCGAGAGCCTCGAAAATTGAATTTCTAAATGGCTTTCTTATTTCAAAATAAATAACAAAATCAGTGATAAAAGTGGATCAGTGGAAAAAAATCAGTGATAGGTGACTCGTTGCTATTCAAATGGATATATGTGACCCGGCAGCACAAATGAGCCGTAAATTCCCTAAATTGTATTCTGAGTTACGGTGTAAAATGTGTACGAAGGTCATATTCATCGGTAACAAGCTGGCCCGACATCCGTCTCATTTCGATAGTCAAAAACTAATCAATAATCCTATTGTTGAAGTGGATAATAAGCTTCTACCTTAGATGGCTATAGAACTTTTAATAGCTCTGGTCTTTGTTTGCTTATATTGCTAAATCCTGTTCAAGTGGTGGGTTACCAGGCATTGTATTTTGTACAGGTATGCATAACCAACAATTAACAATGAGAGAACTTTCTTAAACCTCGTTGCCTTGGGGATGATTTGAAATGACCGCCAATTATGACTGTTTGATATTTATTGCCAACAATGTGGAAAAAGAGACACATGTAAAAACGTAAAAAGCTATAATTTTGTTGAAGGAGCAAAGTTTAACAAACCATAACCCGCTTCTGGATATCGTTTGAAGTCAAATGATATACCATTTTAAGTTTATGATGTTTATTTTTAAACACGAAATAAAACAAAATTGACCGGGGAAGAATTTACGGCTCATTCGCCGTGGGACGGTCACATATGGTCTTTGGGTGACAGATTGAAGGAAAAAATAAGAGGTCTTTGGGTGACGGAGCATGTGATCATAACAAAATATGGGGTCTTTGGATGACAGTGATGCTGAAAAGGGGTCTTAATGGCCCTACATACGTGTCACTTCCAAAGTGGGAGTGCCACCGCCCTGGACCCTAACACTCCCAGGTACTACAAATTACTACATGATACAAGCACTGTGCATGCATGAATCTCGCATGATGTAATGACACAATCATCCTAAGTAAGAGATATATAATATAGGCACACTTTCATTGGCTGGGCCAGTAAAAGACCCATGGCTACCGGTGGAACCTTTTTTTTTTTTTTCTTTATGCAGTACCCAAAGCAATGTTTAAGTTCTATAAAGAACCTTGAAAAATTCTATAAAAATCTTAATATTTAAATAGGCCTAGGACTCATCACAAAGGTAAGAAAAGGTACTAAATGATTTTCTTGGCTAAAGAACTCATTTTTGTTTTACTTAGAACCCTTCTGAATTCTTTTGAATGGTTCCTTAAAGGTTCCTCAAGCTTAAGGTTCTACAAAGGACCATAAACTTTACCAATTTCAATTAAATTCATATTTTACAAATTTACTTTTCCATTATATTACTCACTCTTCGATGTGAATTTTGCAATATTTAGATCAAAACTGATGGAGCCTTTATCATGCACAATCATACATACACACAAACAAACATACAACATTTCTCAATTTATAGTAAGATTACTGATAGGAAGAATTAGTCAGGTTGTACCAAAGTGTACAGACCAAATGGATCCATAGTAGATTTAAAAAAATCCTTGTTTTAAGTGCAAAGATGATTTTTTGTTTACAAGCAAAATTGATAAAAGCCATATATAGTTAAGCATGATCTGTGACATCTTTCCTGAAGGGGAAATATGAAAGCAGGTGGTTCCACATTCAATTGATGAAACAAATGAAAACAGTTCATCTCAACAATTCATTGAAATTTGAGCATATACTTCAGTGTATTTGAGTCTGTTACAACTTCCTATAAGGAGAAAAATAATGAAAAGGTAAAACAACATATTGCCCTCTAATTTCACTATAGATTTAATTGATCACTTGTGATGTGTTATATCAAAAAGAGACTTTTGGGCAGGTTATCAATTTTGAATTTTTTACATATCTTAAATATAGAGATATTTTGCTCCACAACACCATTTTCCCCAATGAAATCGGACATCCGAAGATATTGAGTTCATAAGTTATGGTATTAAAAAATTTTAAATTGAGATATCAGCCTTTAAAAAGATTATTGACAATGTTGAGAGTAGGAATTACCTTGAAAAATGTCTTAAAAAATACAATATTTTAAACATTATTAACATCACAAATTTATAACAAACCCAAGTTGTGAAAAAATCACCCCGGGCAGCTTTTTGCTATTTCTCCATTTACAATCCTGCCCACAAATGTCTCCTTTTGATATACCACGTTACATGTTCCAAAACACATTTGAACATTTTAGATTTTTACTGTTTATCAATTATGTATCTAATACCAAAAACTACACAGCAAACACAAAACATTTTACAGAAAAAGTTTAAATGTCATGTTATAAAGGGTATAAAATGTTTCAATAACATTCAAAAACATGTGTGAAATTTGCGGCAAAATATTCAAACATAATGTTATTTAAGTAACATTATGTATTTAAGTGTTTACAAAATATTTTTTAATTATGTTTGACAAAGAATATTTTACAATAACAAATGAAAACATTTTTAAAATGCAGTTGTTTTTTCCATGTAAAACATTTGAGAAATTGTTCATGGCCTTAAAATAATCTGAAGTTTGAATTGTATTAAAACATTTTGACTAAAAACAAATCAGGTTTAGCCTGAATAACATTTTAAATGTTATGTTAGCTTAGTATCCTTTAATATTTTAAACATGTTACATTTTATGTTTATAATATTAAGTCATATCAAGAATGTTTTGAGAAGGATTTTACTGCTGAAACTTCCTTTTTTACTATGTACTACATGTAGTAGAATGACATTTACATTACGTGTGGCTGTGCAAAATGAGATGCGGTATACATGTCTGTTAATGTATATTTGATTTGTATTTGCTTGCAAACTGCATTATATACAGGTGAAAGGTTGATAGAATTAGCAATTTTCTCCGGATCTCACTCCACCTGATGACTGCTGCCATTACAATCATGCTTGTTAAGCAACAAAATGAAATCCATCAATGAATTCTCTTGGCTTGGCGCCAGCGTTGGTAGGTGTATTTTCAAGCGTGAGCGACTAGTATTTATCGTAGAATTACATTTGGTCAGTGAGTGAGAATTGAGTCTGTCTCTGTACAGATGGAATGGGCTTGGTCTTATTCTGTTAAGAGCAACCAGGCGCAAGCAAAATGTACATGTAGTTTTGAATTAATTTATTTTATATTAATTTTGAATGCTACAGGTGAGAGCAGTCAGGAATATGGTCCTCTCATTTATAAGTGTTGAATAGTGATATTTTTTTTATTAATAAGTATTTTTTGCTTCTTGGTATATATTTGATTTGAATTATATCCCAAATTGTCTCTTTTGGCTGCTTCTTGGAGGAGAAATGAAACCTACTCCCAACTGGCATGAAAGGAATGAAAAAATAATACTGTGAAAATATTTTCTGCACAAGGATCGCAGTGTGACAATTTTTAGCCATACAAGTTGGAATATCAGGGGAATTATGAATTTCTATCTATTTCTATGATTATAAGAGATAATGTAATACATTTACACATACATTTGAATATTTCCCCTAAAGTTTTTTTTTCACAAAACATTCTATTATTAGTAATAGTAAAACATTTTTTCATGGAACTGTGGGTGTTGCTTGCATTTCACAGTAGTTCTGAACATTATTCCTTATATTTTGGGCATTGTTACTGTTTGTGCAGTACTTATAACTTAAGCATCTGATATTTTAAAGGGGTTGTGTCAGATATTGTGAAAATATTAGATGAGTAAAGATTGCGGTAACATGATAGATTGAATATTCAGAAGAGTAATTTAGAAACAAAAATCTATAAAATGAAACTTAACGAACATATTGTGAACATAAATTTACACTCTGCTTTTGAATGGTCTCAGGAACTTAGTTCCAGATCATGACTTTTCATTAATTAATTAATTAGGCCTATAATAATTAGTGAACATGAATTATTTCTACTTCAAGTGGTCATTAGTATTTGGACAAGTATTACATTAAAAAAGCAAAATTTGAAAATGACTGAGGCGTCACGTATGTGAAGACAATATCACACAGCTCCTTTAAGTGTAATGAATATTTTAGGTTAAGTGTGTGTAGAAGGGGGAGATTTTTGGGTCAACAGACATGCCAACATAGCTCAAGTATACTTGTGCACTCACATACTAATATGCTATTTGCATCAAGTGCTGCATTGACATGGAACATATTCAGTATATCAGTGATGCATATATAGCTGCCATTTTGATATTCATAAGCTTTACATCACTATACAGATATTAAGTCTTAAAGCCAGTAGTCTATTATAGCAGCATCATCACGTTGCTGCAATGCTTTCCTATTACAGGTTACGCACCAGGGGTTTGCACAGTGAAATTGAAATATACTCCATGTGATATATCATTATGGTGTTGCTGTAGGCCTTACAGCATGATAGCTCATGCTTTTGGTGAGGTCATGGTGAACTCTGAAGGAAAAACAGTCAGAAAGCATAAGAAAAAGTTAACACTCATGGTAGAAATATATAATTTCAGCATTACAAAGCAGATTTTATGGGAACTCAATTTTTTCTACAACTTTGTGGGCTTATGGATCTAATAGTGTTGCATATATGTATAATCACATATTCAAACTGCAACATAACGCAGCCATTCCGTGTCGACAACCACCTACATGATGACATAAATGTACATTTGTGTCAGTCAGTCAATATGATAATTTTACTTGGAACCAAATGTCATTTGATGTCATACACACTATGGAGGTAGATGCACTTTAATAAATCTGACATGTGAATGAAAGGATGGGAGGATGAGGGTGATGATGATGATGATGGATTTTTCATTTGGCCTTGAAATGTTGTAAACTGAAAATATTTAGCTTGCTTCATTTTCACAAGCAATTCTTGGAAAATAAAGGAAGAGAACATGGTGTCAGATAAATCTAAACATACACATAAGGGGGAGCAGTGTTAAAATATTTTTACTTGATTAGCACTCCATTTTAGTGATAAACAAATGGGAGTTCATATTGTCTGTGTAGGACACAGAGAAGCATCAATGTATGCACACATGAAACGCCTGTTAGCACTGTGTGTCAACCAGGGACAATTATTGGCCAACCTGAGACAAGACATTAGTTCAAGTTTTAATTTTTGCCTACCCCTTAGAGGTTCTCGGATGTTGGATGGGTTTAAGTGTAGTGGTCTTCTCACAAGCTTCCCACCTCTGCAGCTAAGAGTTCAATTCAAATATGAATTTGGTTGCCGATCCATGCCCGTCCTCACAGGTTTTCTCCAGGTGCTCAGTTTTCCCTCCTCCTGCAAAAATCGGGCCTCTTCCCATATCTTATCATATTCGGTTGGCATCCCTTAAATTCAATGGCCTCTGAGCTTTACTGGGCTTTGCTTGGCTTTGGTCAAATGTTATAAATAAATAATTAATTGTAAAAAGCCAATGTTTGGCATAGAATGGTTGGTTATGCTGTGACAACTTGACTTGTGAGGACAACCCAGTTGTCATGAAGTTCCCATTTGGTGTGGAAAACCACAAAAATGTCCATTATAGGTGAACCTCCCCAAAAAAAACCCAACACACACACCTGCACCAACTGTCTGGCTGTGGTTTTATTTATTTTGATCTAGCCATGATGATATTGTCAAATTAATTCACATCCTCTTCAATATTAACAATTTGCATTATTCATTTAAACAGCTTGCATTAACTGGTCATTATTATTAGTAATATTATTATTACCATAGGGGTTGACGGCAGACAAAATTTTCCTAGAAATTAACTTCGCAGATGATTGGAAATTATCAAATATTAAATTGCCAGAATAAATTTCAGTAAATCAGTATTTGTAATACAGATTTCTGTAGAACATGTATCTTAAATAGAGGGACTTTTTTTACAGTGATATATATTTTGAATAATTTCAAACTATAAGAGATAAGGCAGCCACATTTATTTTTTCAAGAAGTGTATACTTATGTCTAGCCAGGATGTTTTGTGCAGATACAGAATTTCAAAATGCAGACCTTTTCAAGAGAAATCTTCATTCTAGCCAAAATCAGACCTTTACATCTGGATCATATATTTTAGACAATTTCACAGAAAATTTTATCTAAAATTTATCTAAAATATTGACATTTTTGGCTCAATCTCTACAATTTTTTACAAACAAAGCAGACCTTTTGCCGATTGATGAGGGTGTGTTGCACATACCAGTGGCGTGTCCTGGAGGGTGCTTTGTTAAAAATCATTTAAAATCAGCCATTTTTGGTGATTTTAGCCATTAAACCCCATATAACTCTGAAAACCCATCTGAGCCCCCCGCAGGAACAGATACTGAACACGCCAGTGCATAAACCCCACCTGGGTATGGGCCTGATGTCTATGCTCAGTTAAAAAATTGGACTAAAATTAGTGGTAGATAGTTTTTTCAGTGAAAAAAAAAGGTAACAAGTTAATATAAAACTAGCAAACATGTTAAAGCATTGGTGCAATTATTGTCAGTTACTTCCCCAAGCCCTTGCGTGTTTCCCTTCCCTCTTTCCTCCTTCCTACAGATTAAAACTAGCCATGCATCTAGCACTAATTGATAAATATCCATAGTAACACAAGCATACTGTGACCATTCTGACTATGGACCACAATGGCCTCATCCCAATGGCATAGTCCAATAACCTCAGTTAAACAATCATAGTGCAAAATTTGACCTCAAGTTTCCAGAGTATGAGGTTTTGTACCCCAAATTTTCAAAAGGTCATTCAATGAATGTGCAAATGTATTGGGGTTAAAGAACTGTGCCTTGATAGATGAGCATGTTGTGGATCCTGGTATCTGGTTCTACATCTACTGAATCTATTTCACCTGAATGACCAATTTGTCTGATAATGAATTAACTCCTAATAATTAATTACGCCTGACTAATTATATTGATAAGTATTGGGGTGGTGGAAGTGAAAACAAATATTATCCATTTTTGTAAAGTACATTGGAAGACTTAATTGATGAGAGGTTGACACAGATAACATTGGTGGTCAATTACATGTATGTATGGATTAGTACGCTAATAGCCATATTATATCATGTTTATCAGATCAATAGGATCTGTCATCATATGTCACCGGGATATGTCACCATTACTGCTATCAATTTTCAGTTTTTTCAAATTTTTCTTAATTTTTTCTTTATTTAAGAGTTCATTTCAGATTTGTAACATTTGGGTTTTGGTAGTTATCACAGGCTCTATCTTTCCCGTATTACCATTTTAAAAATGAGTTAGTTCTAACTGATCAATTTAATGAAAGTAAATTTGAATATTTGGTAAATGTTTGGAAATAAGGGCCCAAAATGTGCATTTTGGGGAATTTTTGTATGCTGTGACAATCAAACCCAAAGACTTGTGCAAAAACTAAGTTCTAATTTTTTGGAAAACATATACATTTTTGCTAATTTATTTCATAACCTATTATCAAAAAATATAAAATATTAGAATTTGAGCTCAAGATTTTGAATGCTTGAATGCTTAGACTTGTTCCAAGTCTAAATTTTGTGTCTACAATTGTAAGAATACATGCAAAAATAGCATGTTTTTGGCCCATTTTCCCTCAAATTGCAAAAATATTAAAATTTGACATTTACTGCCAGTTACTAACTAAAAGATTACGATTTAGCTATGTTTCATTTGGCAAAAGCGAGGTAATATTTTTATAATTCCAAAAACTTAATGCTGTATTTTCTGGAATCATGAGTAGAATGCCAACAACCTGAATTTTCAGTGATTATGATTCATTCTTGTGCACCATTTTTTGAATTCAGGCACGGTACGGTAATTTAAAAGTTTGTTTTCTCTTTTCTTATGGTATGTTGTAAAACAATGATTTGTTAGAATTATCTGAATTTCATCAATTGAAAAATATATTGCCTTAAGAAAAGTTCAGAGGCATACCACCACCCCCACACACACTTTGCACATAGAAGCTCAAACACATCGTATCATGTATCCAAGTATCTTGTCAGCATGCATGTGCACTGCATAGTTTGAATAATAAACACTGTGTGTGTCTCTCGTAAAGCGTATAACAGCGCAGTTAGATGGCGAGTGATTAAAATCCTAGTACACAGGCTGATTGACTGACTGCTATGCATGCAGTGTTTTTAATGTCATCCACAGGCATGTACACATACGTGAATGTGTATTTCTCTCACTGGCTTCTTGTCAAAATAGCATTACTCACTTAGTATTTTCTGAAGTGAATGGGAATAACTCGACTAAGTAAAGGATAGTGGTCTTCTATACCTTGGAGGCAATGTTGTGTTAATGGTATGCTTCTTGAGTTGAGGAAGGGGCTCTGTGACCCTTGTCAATATATTGCTGCAATATGAAGATTTGCTGTGGGTGAGAATTTTGTATAAAATGCCAATGGCACTCTAGGCCTGGACTAAGCTGTGTCTGATGTATTTAGCATGTTTAGTAGCATGGTTAGGTTTATTTATTTGATACATTTATATTGTGGAGTATTTGAATGTATGTAGGGTATGTTTGTTTGTTTGTCATTTATTTGTTTGTGTATGTGTAGGGGGTGTGTATGCATTTCCCATTAATTGTAGACCTTTGAAAACACACATGAAGGCGAGTGCATACATAACCAAGGACAGTCCTCAGTTCAACTGAAGCAATAGACTAAAAACACCTTAAAATTGCATTTGATGTCATGTCCCCTGGGTAGTATTAGGCGTGTCCACGGTTGCCCTGTACTAAAATGAAGCACAAAAATAGCAGAAGATGTCCTCGATAGGGCGATTGAAAACCTGGGTGCACATCCGTCACATGGATAACTGTGTGATGTCCCTCGTTAGATGGCAAACAAATGGGTGGTGTGTGGGGGGGTGTTAGGGGATGTGTATGTGCTTGCACTTGTAATTCAGGCACTTGGATACTTGAATTACCTCACTTTGTTTCAACCTGCAAAAATTGATATATTTTTTAAGTGTACCATGGACAGTCCACAGTTCCTGTTATATGTGCAATGAACACTATAAAATGCTTTTGACACTAAAGTATCCTTTAAATGTCTTGGCAAATGTTTGATCATCCTTTTTGTGAAGTTATGAACATAGATCCAGAGCAATATTTCCCCTAAACATTTCAATTGGGGGATTTCCTTCCCCACTAAATTTTCCTTGATGTCAAAATTTTTTGATCAAGGCATGTGTGTGATGTGTGTGTGTATAAAAGACCGGGGATTCACACTAAAAATAGCACCCCACAACCGAGGACGTCCATGGTTCCTTCTACCTACCAGTATATTCCAAACAATGTACAAATGCATATAAGACTATATCTCATTTGCTGGTGTAGGGTCTTGTCTAAGTTGGATAATAAAAGTCTGAGTCCATGGATTGGAGCCTAGCTTTGGATGAAACAAGCTCGGCTAGATAGGAAAAAGTTGATAGGAACAGTTGTAGATCCTCATTTGCAGGTCTTTACAAGTAGATGTGAGAATTGTGTTAACTTTGTCTTTGTAGGGGGGTGTATGTAATTGTGAATCATGAAATATTTGATAAACATGCCATGGAAAAGAAAAAAATAACCGGAAAGTGTAGTAAAAACAGTGGAGTTCACAGCAGCAAAATGCTTCATATCTCTTGAACATAGATCCTAAAAATAAATGGATTTAATGATGAATTATGAATGATTAGTCAGATGGTGGGTGAATATGCATTTTAGCTGATGGCACAAAAAATTTAGAATTACATGGTGTGTTAATTAAGGACTCCATTTATCAGTTGCCATTATATAATGTATTAATGTATGTTGCAAGTGTGATGAACATGATGAATGCATGTGTAGGTGTCCTAATAAATGCAAGCCAATGTGTCCTACTTAACCATTTATCAATATTCAGTCACGATTCCTCACAAGGTGATGAGACTAGCTTCATTTATGATGGATTGAACTTTAAGTAAAATACTTAGGATTGTCAGGTGTATTGAAAGTTTAATACTGAATATTTTACTCGGCAAGATGGTTAATTATCTAGGGTATTATAAGCGGTTGCATTTCTTCACAGAAGAAAATTAATTAGGATTAAATAGTGCAGTTATTGAAAAGTTGTTTTAGCTGCAGTTGAGGTGATATCCTCATTTTAAAATCTCACTAAAATTGCTTTGATGGAAATTGTATATATATCAAATTTGAAGAAATGTATTGGGTTATTTATAAAACAACAAATCAACTTTAAACAAATAAAACAAAATGCAAGTGTGAGAAGAAAAGATGATGATATTGATGATGACATAAAGATGATGATGATATTGATGATGAGTGATAAATGATAAAGACCTCGTTTACAGGCAGTTCCGATCAGTCGATTATCGGCTACTTTTGCCTGTCCTGTAAAAATACCCGACCAGCTATCTATGGCGACCCCTTTGTTCACCAGGTCACTTGTGCCTGGCTGAGGTTTTCGTCAGCGTTAGCTGTTAATGCCTAGATATGCCCGACATAAAACAAAAAATATATGATGATGATGATAAAGAAGAAGATGATGATGACCATGACAAATGAAAATGACAGCTTGGCAATGAACCAGAAGTTACAATAATCTGCATGATGATAATAGTCATAATTGATTTGGAATGATAGTTGCAGTCTTAATTAAACCTAGCATCAGCAATAGTTGATTAATGGACACGATTCATAGCATCCCTCACAAATCCTATCAAATTTAGCATGACATATATCCAGCTCATATTTACCATTACATTTATAGTGATAACACTAAATGAATACTGACTCTTAAACAGGACAAGGGCGAGTTTATGTGGATGATTGAGACAAGACAAAATGGATCAGAACAGGACAGGTGTTTTCTGACAACATAGATTTACCTGGATTCTATTAACACATTGTATGCAGTTTGAGGTTCTACTAGTTTGCCTGTTGTAAACTCTCTACTATCACTTTATTATGCAATGCTTGCTTTCTTCCAGCGGGTTGTTGCCAAATATTTGTAGCCCAAATTGTGGGGCAGATCACTAAAAAGTCTCACAATAGGAGCTAATAGGGTATTCCAGTTGAAATCCATACCCCCCCCCCCATATATAAAACATGGCCTTAATCTCCTACACAGGGAGTGTGTATTTCGGGTAACCCCATTGAAATTCCCACTCCCTGTGTGGGAGATAGAGGTCATGTCTTTCATGGGGGTGTATGGATTTCAACTGGAAGAGCCTGATTATGTGTATCTTAATTTTTACAGGAAATGGTTAAAGGTTGCCAAGAAAACTTCCAATTGTGGATTTGGTAACCCTGGTTGCATCATGTGAAATAGGCACTTGCTATTATTACAAATTTAATTTTGAAACAGCCAGTTAGAAGCATGTGTCCGAATTACTTGCAAGTTGAGCTAGTTCCAACTCTATTGATTTCCAAAAAAACCTCCCAGGTACAAAATATGTTTGTCTTTACAATGCTATAATCTGTGAAAATAGTTTCAAAAATGGCAACACTATGCAATAAATGTATGGAGGACGGTATATGAATTGATATACATTACACAGTGAGATATTTCATCATGGAAATGATAGCACTACTACAATATAATATTAATTGAGCATTAAATTAAAACAACCAGCAACTTCTAAAGCTAAATTTTATACTGCTGAATCATATGTACAGAAGCTGAGCATGTTGCTACTCATTGAAATGCAGTGCTTTATTGTATTTCTAATAATTTTGAAGAAACTGAGCATGTTGATACTTATTGAAAAGCATTGGATATCGATTTCAAATATTGAATGATTAACAGGTATTTTATCATCATCAGATTACTATAACCGATAGGTAAGCAGTTAGGGTTAATACAATGTTTACATGCTATGCCATCATATAATTGAGGATAGCACAGGATGGAATATGGTTACAGGCAATGTTGCTTGCTATCATTTTACTTACAGTTTCTAAATTAAATTTTTCATTATATCTTCTGAGAAAAGAAAAAATATGTTATGTTGGCTACTACAGGACTTACTTGCTGTTCGGGTAGTACAATGTTTTATCAGTTTTAATTTGATGTAGAATATTTTTTAGATTACGTAGTCCGATTGTTTTTCTGGTCAATTGATCCAAATTGAATAAATTATATGGGCTATTTAGTATTTATTCATTTCAGTATAAATAGAAATTATACCAAGCATTAAAATAAGTGTGTTGAATATTTATGTACGCCAGTGTTGCACTTTAAAAAACGTCATGCTGCATCTACTTGGGAGGGAAAGTAGTGGGTCAAATTTAGGATTTGCCAATAAGCAGTTGAGGCAAATCGTACTTGACTGTTAATTTCCAAGTTGGCCAATCATAACTTTGAGAATTATAAATAGTATCTCATCTGAAGGTACTCAAAAAACAAAAGTGGTCAAATTTTCTTTGGCCCAGTGATTACTCTGTCTAGAAATTGGGTGCATTTTCCCAAATTGGGTGCACCAAATGAAGCTAATTTCCCAGTTTTGGCTTAACAATTCCTCAAATTAACTAATTTTAATACAGAATTCTTTGTGCTACAATCTAGATCTAATTGTCTACTTGGCCAAAATTGCGAGAGATATCGTCACTGGCCCTGAAGTAAGATCATAGCGTTCTGATTCTTTTTTGGCCAAGGTGGAATGCTAGCAGGTAAGATGTGGACTATTACAATTGGTTCCAATAAATTGTCTCCAAGTGTTTTACAAACCCTGGAATGGAGTTGTTCTGCCAATTCAAACCGGCCATCTCAAAATAATTAAAAGTCATCCTTGTGATACTTGCTATATTATTTCAAAGTTCACTTGCAAATTAATGTGATTTTAAAAACAGTTATATTTTTCCATATGATCCAACTTTTGTGTTACCAAGACTTTTTGTTTTTGCAAATCATGGGCACATAATATCATTTGTACATTAAAGCTAGTATTAATACAGTTCCCGAGTATTATGTACACTTTCTGAAAAGATGCTCGAGAAACAACTTTAATAAAATTTGCTAATATACAAATATACAGGCCTATGAAAGTATAGAAAAACACAATTAGCGAAAGAAGTCTTGGATGGTAAAACAATAATATTAGGTTGTCAGCAGCTGTATGCTGGTAAAACAGAGGGGTATATATAGGACAGGAGTTGGCCTTTTTCACTGACTGGGTCACACACCAGCATTACTCCTAATCCTAAGGCTAATCATGGCATTCAGGTCAATTTTGTGGATAAATAATTATTAGCCCAATGTTGCTTATTTATCTAGTCTCATTTTGCAACTGTTGGTTTCAAATATGCTCAATGATCAGGACACAGTTCTTTAACCCCAATATGATTGTACACTAAAATGACTGCCAGAATGAGATGGGTAAAAACAATTCCATTACTTGAAGTCAACATTTGAGCTATGGTTGTTAAATGTTGTGAACTTTGCAAATCTCAGATGAGATTATTTTGGATCGTCATTGCAAACATTGGAACCAATATTTGAGGGGATAGTATAAATTACAGAGTTAGCATCTTTAAAACTCCCTGATCTTGTCTTTTCAACCTTCCATATGCCACCCTCTATTACACTTCCCCCATAGCCAAACTATTGCATTATATTAAAAGATTACATATTCAAGACTGATGTTGATCATTGATTTAGCTTATTATGTACTCAAATGTCATTTGAAACTAATAGCGGAACATCTTCTTAGGGAATGTGGGCATGGCATGTAATTCAACACTTTTAACACTTCAGATATGCTGCATTAAAAGTTTGGGAAAAACATTGATTTGGGGATTTTTTGTATGTATAAAAATCTATGGACTATGTAAGTGTACAAGACCTGACAAGATTTTTTCTTTATATATTTTTGTTATGTGAATTTTTATACCAGCTATTATGATCAAAGATTTTTTGCATTATGCTGCAAAGAATATGAGCCCTCTGATTGACCTTTTGCAGGATGTGGAAGAGGACTTAAACTAGAGGTGTACATTTTCCATGTCATCTTATAGGGGTATGCATGCAGGGTCACTGCAAGTGGGACATTTTAGACATTGTGTTGTACTTTATCTATAGAATTATTAAATGATGATAGAATTTTAGAATATTTTCTTTTATTTAAAAATATAGGTAAAAAGGATTAAGAAATTTGATTCTTTTGATATTTTTAGGTATAAAAATAGTAGAAGGTCCTAGAATTTTAATTCAAAAACTACATGTCTAGCTTCTTGTGTCTTTGTAGTACATACAATATGCCCTTATACCATCAATTTGGAAATTTAAGTTAATTTGTTATGGTGAACAAAGTGCTGTATGAAAACTTTTTTTTTTTTTGAATAGCTTTGATAAAAGTGAAGGACAGGTAAAAAAATCCCACCAATAGACATATTCTTCTAAAACCAACTAATGATCCAATTTTTGTGCTCTTGATGCACCCATCACTTGTAGAGTGCGTTAGCACACCTGTACACCACACAATGTCTTCGGACCCTATATCTTCATGGCAGGAATAGCTTATGGTGAGGCTAAATCCACAGCCACGCATTAGCCATTTTGGTTCAAACCTTTAAATAATAATAATTAATTAGAGGGACATAACTGAGGCTACTCACAATAGCCGGGTAATCGATCTTGGTTGTGCGTGATTAAGCTTGTATACCCCATTGAGGTCAATGGTCATCGACTTTTATTCTGCCTACAGTGAGTGCAGCTGTACTACACACTGCACGCATGTAGTCTATAACAGGATTCAACATAATATAAAATGGTCAAATTTTGAGTTCAAAGCTGGCACGACCCAATTTTTCAAAAGCGCATTCTAGCCACTATCACATCTGTTCAACCACGTATTTCCAAGTTTATGAAGACCAAATCTGGTTTCTTGAGAAAAAAATCATGACGGGAGATATTCATCATTTTCTAACCCGGGAGCAGAAGATTTTCGTCTGATATCAAAATCGTGCATAGCAATTCACGTGTATCGATCCCGTGTATTCATTTTAGTGTCCCTTCTGCACCAAATAATAATTTATTAGCCAGGCGATTGTCGGTGGTGCACCATCACAAATCATTTTGATGATTTTTTAGATTTTCTGAATTTTGAAAAGCCAATTGCCGATATTCAATGTTCAATTTTTGTGCTCTTGATCTTATCACTTGCCAGAGTACATTAGCACACCTGGTATTATCACAAATAATGCAAAAATATCATTTTTGATGAGTTTTAGAATTTCTGATTTGGCAAATTTCGATATTAAAAATGTCACTAGGCTTTTGTGCATTGAGCAAACAAAAGGCATTGGATATTCAGAAACAGGAAAGAACTGTCTAATCATAGCTGAATTACTTATTTTAAAAAGCATCAGTAGGATTTTACAGAATTATTCACCTCTGCGTAGCGGTGATGTATATGGATACCATTGTCATGCCATCTCAGTTATAGTTTTGCCCATTTTGAACAAAACTTGTTCAAAAATCACCCATGAAAAAGACAAAAAGAAAGGCAATTTAAAATTTTAATTGGTTTTTGAATCACTTTCTGATAATTGCCATCATCACTGCAGCATCTGCATGTTTAGTTTCAACTATGTGACCTGTCTGTCAACTTAACAGGGTCAAGATTGTTATAGAAGAAATACACCCATATTGAGAGATATCAAGAAACTTATTATAATAGAGACAAAAAAAGTTGGACCTGCTGTTTGTGATTCATATCATATTTGCTATATGCACAACAGACTAACACCAGCTAGTTTACAAGTGTAGTAATACTTACTAAGATATTTCAAGTTTGTTATTGCAACGGGCTATTCCAGTTGAAATCAACACTACCCCTGTGGAAGATTTTGGAAATATCTCTTCCTGACCGTGAGGAAAGTATGTTTTCAAAGGTAATGTAACTCGTCAGGGTTAATCATTTTGAAACCCATACTCCCTCTGTATTATCGCTGCTACCAAAATGTTCCACAGCTGGAGTGAGTATTTCATATAGAAGTTACTTAATTGTCTATTCTATTCAAAGAACTTCATACCCCTCTCTGTGGAAGACTTTTTCCAAAATCTTGCACAGGGGGAGTATGGATATTTAAATGGAATAGCCCAATCGGTGAGACAACCAATTATTGTGATAGTAATACTGTGTGGTTTCATTGGAGGTATAGGATGTCAGGCACCAGTAGCATCAAGAGGATGCCTGAGACAGTGCAAGAAATAAGGAAGCTTAGCAATTTATTTCTTATCAAAGCAGGCGATATCACTGTAATTAACTGAGAGGGAATCAGTCAGCTGTGGCTTGTTTCACAGAATGTTACTCTTAAATGAGTACTTAAGAATTATGAAAAACAGCAATGGAAAATACAACTTTTATTGTTGCTAACAATAAGCTGTACATTTTATTTGAACTTTTATGTAATTTTATAAATGGTAAAATGTAAATTTAAATGGCAAGTGAAAGTAAACAGAGGTTAATCATGACACATGTAAGTGATACCATATTGAATATAAAGGTTACTTTATTTATTGATTGTAACTTGGATGTATTAGTACAGACAGTAAGATAATTGACAAATTCAGCTTGCCTGATAAAGCAGGTGCATATGAGCTATATTTATCGACAAATTAAATGTTCAAAGTCTTGAATTTAGACTATGAGATTGTTTTATTCAGTAAGTTAAGAAAAAGAAATGGAAATTGTACAAACTCTTGCAAAGTAATCTAAATAATCTAAATAAATGAACATCTGATTTACACCAATTTGTTTGACTAAAGTTGCACATAAAAATGTTTCAACTCTCTTATTCATTCACTTTTCTATTATAAAAACTTTATAAACATTATATAATTACTGCTTCTTTGTTTGTGTTTGAGTGGAATTTGTTGACAAGAGGTTGGTTCCAAACTATTGCAGCAAAAACTGCTTGATTAATTCAAAAATATTAATTTAACAGTAAGTATACTGCGCCAATAAAGTATCCTTACATTTGGAAAAATAATCAGAATTTCAAAACTGAACAATATTGGGGTAAATTTGTTTTTTTAATAGATGCACCATCTAATTCTGCACATTATGACACCACATTGAATCCAATGTGACCTCAAGAAGTAAAGTTACAAGCAATTGAATAGATGAAGGTCCAGTTTTAAAAGTGACAAACTGGCCTATACAAGACATAAAAAGATTCCAACAAGCACAACAAAGAGACAACACAGTTTCTTCAATGAAGCGTTATTTAAAGCAGTTTTTATTTCAGTTTTACTTCTCTGTACTTTTCATAACTTTCATTTTATTTGTCAGTTCTTTTGTTTCAGTTTTCTTTTGTTCCTTTTGTTTTAAATTAAAGCCAAGCGATAACTTAGCCATTCACCACTCTCAAACCAGATGTCTAGTCTGTGGAGTTTTGAATAGGCCTGTTTGTCACTTTTAAAACCGGACCTTCATCTAATCAAATGCTTGTAACTTTGCTTCTTGAAGTCACATTGGATTCATTGGGGTATCATAATGTGCCGGATTATACAGTGCATCTAATAAAAAAACTAATTTACCCCAATATTGTTCAGTTTGGAAATTGTGATTATTTTTCCAAGTGTAAGGATACTTTCTTGGCGCAGTATATGTTTTTTATGAATGAGTCATAATATTGAATGAATGTATTTGTTTATTTTAAACTTAAACCAGAGTCAATGAACTTCAATTACTTGTCATAAACTACTACCTGATTGATCATTCTAGTGTATAATTAATTGATCTTAATAATTAATAAAAAGATACTCTTCCTTCAAGTCATAGTCAAATATTTAGTCTAAAAATATTTTCATGTCACCTTACTTTCAAAAATAACCCACACAAAATGTCCACAATATTTATTAATTTGATTGAAAACTTTAATTCCTATCAGTCCACAATATTTCAAGTTATCAATTTGACAAGAATTTAATACTTTTTAATCACATTAGTTTCAGTTTGTGTTAAATTTTTGTTCCCTAGACAATTTCAAGGGTCAGAACTGCAAATAAAATAACAGATATTTAAGTATTAGCCATGGGAGGAAGATTATTCAGGATTTACACTTGCTTTGCTGGAAAAAATAGATGCGTTGCCTAGCGACCAGGTTCTTATAGCCATCTTGACACGTAGTGACCGGATAGATGGGAACAAGTTGTATGGATTTGTTTTTGCTTCATTTTGTTTCAGAGATGTTATTTGAGTTGACATCAAAGTAATCCAACAATCATATATTGATGAAATAAAGAGTTTAGTGAGTTGATTTAAATTAGATAGTAAAACTGAGATAAAACAATTCAAATATGATAAGCAAACATTGCTAAATGGCTTTACTAATTACATTTTTTTATTTGCTATTTGTCATGAACCTTCCTATCGTAACTTGTAACTGCAAGTGATTTAGCTTTTGCAAATGGCAGCTATTCTCATGCTCATAAGTGGTTAGATTGATAGCAAATGGCAGCTATAGTGTTTGAGTGTTTGCTCACATGACAATGTAAAACAGATGAACTGAAGACAAACGATTCCTCAGAAGCAGTGAAATTTCACAAATTTTTGACTGATAGGGGAGGAGACGAAATGATCATTAATTTTGAGTTAGTAGGAGAAAACCAACCAAGCGCATGAAATAAGTAGTCATTTGTAAGGACAGAGAGCCATATAGCTTAATGAGAAAATGAATAGGAACTTTTTCCTATGAAATTCTTATAGCATTTTTATCAAAATTGATATATCTAGTTGCATGAAATATACCACATATGCTTATTAACAATTTTTACGGTATTACTTTTGCCTGAATTTTGAAAAGGTGGTATTTTTACTTCAGAATGTACAAGACCTTTAAGTACAATATTTTTTCTAGTTAGCTCGATATACACAAAAACTACAGATGGAAATTGTCTTGTGCTTTTACCGCTACACTTATCTTCTTACTATAACATGAATAACAATACTCTAATGCTAAGCATCATGCAGGTGTGTTGAATTCTGTGCCTGCATAAATTGCTTACAAGTATAGTAAAACTAGCCTGCTGTAAAGAAGTCAAGTACCAAAGTGCAGACAGTTTGCTTCCCATCTATTTACTCATTTTACTGCGACTGCATTTCAAAAATGATATTAATGATGTATTTTCTGTAACTCTAAGTGTTCAAGGTATATTTGGAAATCTGTTATGTTAAAACTCAAAGTGTCTTGTCAAAGATACTTATTAAAATGCCCTATGTGTTTAATGGAATGAATGTTATGTGAATTACATGTGAGGGGTGACAGGTGATATAGGTATAAATAGCAGGTTTAATAAAGTACTGTGGGTGTACTATGGTTAATTATGCAAAGGCCAAGCTGTCGGAAACATCTTCATTCCACTAATATTTAGATTTGCTGTGAATAACCGTTACAGGATTCGGTGTGATATTCACATTTTTTTGAAAATTTTGACAAAAAATACCTTGTTTCATATCATGTTTGGCAGTGATGTAGTGCATATTTCTCAGATGGGAGTTACTGATTACACAAACTTAATGTGTAGAGCTTATACACACGCATACAAGGGCAGTTTGTTGGCATGCTTGTAGTGAAATTGCATAAAAGCACAGAAGTCACCAACAAACTCAGACAAAGTGAAATGAAGTATACATGCTTCTTCCAGCTGCTGTGATTTTGGGCATTTGATTCAATTTGGTTTGTTAAGCAGCATGCTATCACAGGGTCTGTGTGTACATGGTCATCCTGAACTGTCACCCAGAGGATACTTGGACAACAGCATTCATTAAGACATTGTTAAACTTGTGTTGACAATATGTTTGTGTTTTTTATTCTTTTCAGTCTCACAATTTGTCCATTGAAGAGCAGGCAGCTGTCTGCATACAATGTCACTTCCGGGGATACCTGGGTAGACAACGCTACATTCAGCTGCTCTATGAACAATTTGCACAGGTATGTAAGACTGTGGTCACATTTACCCATTCTCTTACAGTTCCATGTCCAAGAGGAGGAATAAGGAAGAGGAGAAGAAGAAGAAGAAGAAGAGAGGAGGAGAAGGAAAGGAGGAGGAGGAGAAGGAGGAGGAAGAGAAATCATTACTGTGACTGTCTCTAGAAAAAAGGAAAAATAAATTGAAAAAGACAACACAATTGTTGTTATTGAGTTATTGGTAACAATGGAAACTTCCCCTTAGTTAAGAGTTGGATGCGGAGTGCAGATTATGGTTGTCGAATTCAGCCCATCAGTCCAATGTCCACTTGATCTACAGCAAGGCCTTCTGACATCCACTCTGCATTTTCTTAGCTAAACATTGTAACTGATATACCTCTGTAATGTGTTGTTACAATATTTCAGTGACACAAATACTGTGACAAATAACTTGATCTTATTTGTGGCTTTCCATGTCCAATACATGAGTGTTAACTGGCTTTAGCTACATATTCTGTTGCATAATTGCATCTTAAACACAAGATAGCAGTTAAGCCTGGATTGAAAACCTGTCAAAAATGTCAAAATTGTATCATATCTAATAAGCCATGATAAACAAAATCATGGCATATTTGTTACTCCATGTATGTATTCTATATTAGAGGTTCCCAAACCATACGGTGTGACCCAATTTTGTAAGTGGGTCGCAAATACTCATGGAAATTAATAAACATTCTTATTTAGAGAGTAAACAGAAAATATGAGAACAGGACTGCCGCCGACATGGGAGAGGGATAACAAGGGGGTTGCCTGGGGCCAGGATGTATCAAGGGGATAACACAAGCACAAAAGGCTTGTTGGAGGTATTTTGGATGTGTAACATATCAATTTTTCACTTTCATGAACATTTCAGAAAGTTGTCTTTATTTTTTTGTCCATTTTAAGCTGAAAATTCCAATCTATATTGAATTGAATTTACCATCTCAAAAATAAAATTATTTATGTTGTTGAAAAAAAAAAAGAATATTTCTGTTGGCCATACCTTCAAATCAATTTACCTCCCATCTGACTCATCTTATTTAGCACATCATATTCTATTATAGACAAGAACGCAGCATTAAGATGAACTAATAGAATTCATCCAATCCGGTTAATCTTGTTTGTTATTAAGTCAAACTACCCATGAGGTAAACATAAAGTAGTCACATCCAGACAAGAGGTGTGTTAAGCTGCCTTACGAATCCATAATTAATAGCCATGTACAGTATCTCTAAATGTCAAAATTATGTAGGCTGCTGGAGCTAGCTTTGTCATCTTACGAAGGTTCTTAGATAATTAGTAATTGAGTGAATGTGCCAATAAACTCTTGTAGCTTTATAAAAATGATTCAAGTAATAGGAGAAGATTCATGTTGAATTTATTTTCAGAATCTTTTTGACATTGTAATAAAATCCAAAACTACTTGAGGCTTTATTGTCACATCTACTCCATAATGCTGTGTATAATAGCTTATCATATTTCTTGTACATGTAGCTGCGATCATAGATGGAAAAATATACAGAGATATGAAAATGTTTATTTTGCCGAGGATAAGGGCAGGTAAAGAAAATAAACAGTTTCTCGTTCAGACTATTTTAAAAACATAAGGAGGAGTATTTTGTTTTCCTTGATGCAAGATTTGCTATTGCCGACATGCAAAGTACCTTTAAATTGCTTGTTGTTCCATGGTAAGATATTTATACAGTCTTACACAAGCGGCAATGTTGTTCTTGATAATTAGAGAGAAGATTTGGAGCGTGGGTGCAGGGAGTTGCTGTTGTTTTGGTGTATCAATTCCATGGAT